>NC_080060.1:14576991-14796991 GCF_026212465.1 Amaranthus tricolor | reverse complement strand
GTATGATTAATTTGAGTGAATGTTCTTTAAATTAAAAGTACACCCTAGCAAGATTAAGTGAGTGTTCCTTGCTTGCATATTTTTTGAGTCATAACATACTAATGAGTATTCCTAATTTGTTCGTTTATTTTCCAAAATCTATAACTGGAAAAGAGTTCTTGAAACGGTTTTCCACCCTTGAAAAATCTGTCCAAAGCATCCTCTAAATCTTGTCCAAAAACCTTGAAAACCCTACCAAATAAGAAAAGACTTCTTGGTTACGTTGTAACAGGTGTTGGCATAAAAGCTGATCATAATTCAACCTAAGACACGAAAAACTATTGAATGGTAAGGGTTCTTGATCATTGGTTACATTATTTGATTCCAAAACTATTTCTTTTGTATTCAGATAATGAATCCTTGGGGTTCATACATGGGCAAAAGAAGTTGAACTCAAGGCATGCAAAGTGGGTAGAGTTCTTACAAACATTCACTTTTTCGGCCAAATACAAAAGTGGCAAAGAAAATGTTGTAGCTAATTCACTTTAAAGGAAACATTTCCTTCTTGGTGTTGTTGAAGCCAAGGTACATAGGTTTGAATGGGTTAAGGAGTTATATGAAGCTGATGAAGATTTCAAAGAGGATATGCAACATGTAAAGATGGTGTTCATGGCTTCTATGTTGAAGTGGAGGGATTCTTATTCAAAGGAAACCAACTTTGTATTTCTAAGAGTCTAATTCGTGAGTTACTTATCAAGAAAGCTCATAGAGGAGGTATAGATGGTCACATAAGGATTCAAAAGACTTGAGAGATACTTCAAGGTCATTTTCATTGGCCACGAATGCTAGCTCATGTCTATAAGGCTTTGAGACGTTGTTTAATTTATCAACAACCAAAAAAGATGTTTCACAAAGGGCTATCCAAACCACTTCATGTTCTTGATTGTTCATGGGAAATTTTGAGTATGGATTTCATCATGGAACTTCCTAGAACCCAAAGGTAACGACTCAATTATAGTTATTGCTGAGAGATTCTCTAAGATGGCGCATTTCATTCCTTGCAAAAAGATAGATGATGATTTCAATATTGCACTACTAATTTTTGATGAAATTGTTCGAATTCATGAGCCGCTTAAATCCATAGTGTTGGATAGAGATTCTAAGTTTTTTAGTCATTTTTGGAAGAGTTTGTGGTATTTTCTTGAGACTAAATTTATTTTCTCTGCTTCCCATCATCCTCAAACCGATGGCCAAACCAAAGTACTTAATAGGATCCTTGGTGCTTTGTTAAGGTCCTTAGTAAGTAAAGGAAGAAAATTGGAATTTAAAACTTGCACATGTTGAATTTGCTTACAATAGAACATCTAGTCAAACTACTAAATACCCTCATTTGAGGTAGTTTATGGTGTCAATCTTTATATGCCTATTGATTTTATCACATTTCCTATGGATAAGTTTGCTCACGGTAAGAGCACTCTCAATGATCTGAAAAAAGAATTTCCACACCATTCTCTCTCTCTCTCTCTACAATTTCCCTCTCATCCATTTTAGCTTTTTGTGTGGAAATTTTTTACATAAAAAATTTCTCCCATCAATGACAAAACAAAAAAGTTTCCTTACCACTTCTTAAATAATAATTTATTTAGAATTAGAAAAAAAAATTAAATCATGTTAAAATATAGCAAAATGGGTGTCTAATTAGCATGTTAAAAAATTTTTAAAAAAAATTTGTTTGGACTAGTGCCAACTCCTAATTTGTTTGGGGAACAAAGTTGTATCTTAAAAATTTCCCCTCATAGAGTGAAAAGAAAAATTTTTCTGAGTTCTTATAATTTTTCTCAACTATGTGATTAAATTTGAGCAAAAAATTTCCACAGTGGAGATGCTCTAATGCAATAGAACATGTTGAGTTTATGCGTAATATTCATAAGAAAGTAAGAAAATAGATTGAGAAGACAAATAAAGTGTATAAGAAGCAAGCATATAAAAACTAGAAAATTTAAAGTTAGAGACTATGATGTGTATTCTACTTGGCAATATTTACTTATTATAACGAAAGACATTAGAAAATTATGTCAAGTCTTGACATTGGAGCCACCAATACGAAATACTCTTATTCTTTTATGAATATAAAAATAGGAATTAAAAGCAATTGATAAACATTATAAAATAAGAAAGAAAAAAAATGGACAGATCATATACCTTTGAGTTTGACGCACACAATATTGTCAAGAAGAAAATCAAGTGTTCTCTAAATTTTGCACTTTTACATCAAAAAACAATACTTAGTCTATTATTTATCAAATAAATGCCAATTAAATATATACAAGGGCCAAGAAACTCAGATAAGGACTAATAAACTTAGAAAGTTCGAAGTTAGTTTAAATGTCATATGTTAAGATTAGTTCATGTATTAAGAGGTTACATGTTCACATCTAAGAGAAGCTGTATGTTACATTCTTCTAGCTTATCCTGTGTTCATCAGTGTTTCTTTGTGCCGGTGCCGATCCAGCTTCTTCCACAACAGTAAACATAATATACAAAATTACAGACAGGCCATTGCTTCACAAGCAACCATGGTTGAGTATCCTATTCCTCCACCTCACCACCGCCAAACTGAAGTAATATACTGTTATTTACATTTAACGCTTGGACCTATTTTCAAATCAACCTCAAACCGCTCTCTCAAGAAATAATACACCTCATTGCAGTTCAATGATACCCCATCAAAAACCGAATCAAACCCTCCTGGTGTTTGACTGAATACGTGTTTCAGACTAGGTTGCAGCCACCATTTCTGCCGAACTACCAGAAACTTCACTTTTAGCTGCACACATTCCACTTCCGTGACTGTCGTCTTCACTAGAACCACTGTCTTCACTGGAATTAGAAGACGAGACAAATTCATCAGACGCTGCCTCTACCTTCGTTCTATTACGGTCATCTCTGACTCCTCTTCCTCTCAAGGCTAGTCTCCTTCGCTTCCGTACATTTCTCCTGCCTTTTGGAAACTCCTTCTTACTTGACTCAAACCTCTTGCTTTTACCATCTCTACGGGGTCTGTCCTCACCATCCTCTGACTCATTGGAAGGTTCAACATCAATTTTACGTTTCTTCCGACTTGCATTAGTCTGAAACAGAAATATTTTTCTGATCATTGGTAAAACAAATTCCAATACGTAATGACATGTTTGCATGAAAGGAGATAGGGGGAGGGAAAGGAAAGGATTGTATTTCCTTCATTTGGATACAAAAGGGGAGGGGAGAGAATTGGAGAGGAGAACTCCTCCACATATTGCACAAAACAAATCCTTCCAACATTGGCATGATTTGGAAGGAAACTGCACCTTTCTTCCCTCGCATCCCTTCCCCTTTCATTCCTTCCTAAAATGTTATCCAAACATAGTATAAACCTCACCCCCTATGTGACTAACACATGAAAACAACAGTTCAAATTCGACCATAACCAGCCTATAGCATCTAGCCGTTGGTGAGGCATAGCCATATAGGGTATGCATGCATGGTGCTTACTGTCAGATGAATCAAGAAGGTACTAATTTCAAATTACACGATATATAGGGTCATAAAGCAAACTTTCAACTGAATAGTCAAGAACGTCAGAATATAATAGCAAAAAAGTCTATATGGCGGAAAAGTGAATAGTTGATCATTTATAATAACCAATCAAGCATACCTTAGGACCACGATCAACCAAGCGTGCCCATTCTGAACGATTCCTCAAACAATCAAGAACGGCCTGAGAGTGACTGGAATATGCATACCTCTCACCATTGTGCTTTCTCAAATTTTGCCAGTGCTGTATAGATTAACCAGCAGAAAAATATCAGATGCATCTACTTGACACATTTTACACACTAAAGAATTCCAAACAAATAATGCATTATGCAGGGTAGATTGACTGAAGAAACTTACAGGGAGGACAGCATTACATAACTCTTCATATGTCATGCGCCTGCCATCACCCATGATTTCTGCAAGTAATCCTACAAGAAAAAAAAAAAAAAAGAAAAAAAAGAAAAAAAGAAGGAATATACATTATTTTAGGTTGTTAAAAAATTTGACCCAACAAACAAAAATTACTAAACTTTGTATTGTAGTAACCTGGTAAGGTGCGATGGATGGGTGGAGCAAGACCCTTATTGGTTCCTGTGTCAACTTCAGCAGGTGAGGATTTTCGCTCCTTAGCAGCAGTAGAGGATGGACCGCTATGTGCTGATGTGGAGATTTCTTCAGTATTCTTCCTTGAAGAACGCATCAACTCACTCTGGCCATCTGCTGGAGTAAATGTATCAGATGTTTTAACTGAATCAGGAGATGAAGGTGCTCTGTCAATTTTCTTAACTTCGCTATCTTGTTCACGAGAACTGCGAGACTCGTCCTTATTCTTTCTTCTTGAAAACTACACAGTGTGATCTACTCGATCAGTTATCAATACTTGGTGCCAGGACCAATCATCACAAAGATAAGAAAAGATGTAAAACACAGCTATCAAGTTTCTGGGGAAAAAACAGAAAATAAAACATAAGAAAGCATTCTCACAGTCTGTTGTTCTCTCCCGCCTGAACTAGTACTACGCTTGACTAAAATGCTCATTGCAGAGGCAGATTGTGGCAAGCTACCAGCATGATGTACGCGGGATGCTCGAGGAACTCTAGGGGAACTATTAAGCTCATGGTGCAACATCAAAGCAAGCTGCAACACAAACCACAAAGTATTTGTAAAATACAGTCTGCGTAGTATCTACCAAAAGAAAAATGGGGAAAGGAAAGAACTTTTACACAAATTACAAATTTTAAGAAAACACTTCAAAAAATTGAAAGAATATAAATCAAGAGAAAGATATTTTATTCATACCTTTTCATCACTTAACCCAGCAGGAGCACTTGAGGAAGGTGGAGGGTGGCCCAGGGATGACTGAGTTGACTTGGATGATGACTGCAAGTTTTGTTGAAGAGCTTTATCACCTCGATGTTGTCCAGCAGCAGCAGCTGCAGTATTTTTATTTTCTCCAGTTGAAGTATTTTGATTCTCGTCAACACCTGAATTATCAACTGATGACTTCTTGGAAGATGGATGCCTCACAGAATCCTTTATTTGAGGTGTATTATGCTTGTGACCAGGACTGGTCACCGTCTTGCCAGACTGTGATGCCCTCGAAATGGTATTGCTAGAGACTTTTGAATGGTCTTTTAACGTGCTTTTTGTTTTCTCATGTTCTTCTTCATCTTTAACTTGATTAAGATGACCACTTTCCTTCTTACTACATGCACTAGACAATACTCGTTTGCCAAATGAACTAGGGCACTGAGAATCGGCCTTATTTTTATCAGCCAGAGATGATCTGGAGATGCCAATAGTTGAAGTGCCTGAGGATGACTTTCCAACCGACACCATTTTGTGATGACTGGCCAGTGGAGGTAAGCTTTCCCCACTAAATTTTGAAGTTTCTACTGAACCTCTTGTGACTTCTTTAGAGCCTGACAAAGTTCTATGCAACTCAATGGAATTTTCTGCTCCCTCACTCTTGAGTTTTTTAGTGGATTGATTTTCAATTAATTCTTCATCTCTCATGTGCTGACTGCCACTTACTGCTTCAAAGGTTTTGATGCTATCTTGATTCTTAGGAGAACTAAACACAACAGCTTCATTCATATTAGAGCCTTCAAATTTTCGGTGAGGAACAGATTCTTGCTCAGTACAGTGTCTCAAGCCATCTGACTCTAACTTCACATCAATATCAGAAGGATAACTTTTCATAACCCCCTTATTATCAACATTTGCACCTGATTTTGATTTATTAGCACAATTTCCAGCAGTCTCAGCAACCTTAGAAACCTCAGTCTCATTAAATTCAGCAGCAGCAATATCCACATTCACAACAAGAGCCTTTAGCTTTGATAGATCATTGGTTTGGCCTTCTAGAAGCACTTCAAGGTTTTTATCCATGACATTTAAGATGGCTTCCTAGCAATAATAAGAGCAAATCACCAACTATACATCAGAAATTAACTCGTGTAAGGGACTTGGCCAAGAAAACATAGGACAGAAACAAGGGTACACAATGCAAAATCATGTTCTCCAGAGCTCAAAATGGATAAAGAACAAGTGTTTGTATACACTTCTTCGCCCTTTGAGTTTGCTACATTGCAGTAATAAAAGTGAGAGTTTATCTTTATATTGTGTAGCAAAATCAAAGAGACAAAGAGAGTATATAGAAATGCAACACATTTCAATGCTCATTACACTTAAATTCAATAGATTTTGCAGAGAAAGAGGTGAAAAGGAAAAAGCAATGTAACTATTTTCTATTGTGTATGGAGGATATGCAACAAAAACAAAGAAGTCGAAGGGATCCATCTCCTGTCCACTTTGAAAAATGATATCCTACCCTCTCAGGGCGGAAGGGAATTTCACCGGACAGCCTTTAGACCAGCGGTATTATAAAAATTTTAGAAGGTTTGACCTTTAGAAACGATCACATAAGACAACGGGGTAGCTGATATGCATATGTTGTTACGGATGAGTAACATACATTGAAAGATAAAATTTGGAACAAGAACATAAGCAAAGGGTTGTAAGGTGCAAACAATGAGGTTAAGATGAAGAAAAAACACCGTTGTTTGTTTGTACATGTGCAACGAAGGCTGACTAATTTTGAATGAGAACAAAAGAGGCCAAAGCTGACTTGGATAGTAGGAGTGAAAGGTACAAGAGATTTAAGTCTAGAAGACAAAATCATAAGAGATATAAATGAATGGAGCAGGAGATATGGGGAAGATAAAAAAAACATTGGGAATTGTTTATTTATTCACCTAGCTGATTGCTTAGTGCTGACACCATTTTATGAAATTAACATTTCGCTATTGTAACAATTTTGAAAATTTTTGATGTAAAAATATCCCAACCATTTCCTACCTTCCCCTTCCCAATATTTTCACTTACTAAAACAATGATAAGGTCAGTCTTATGTGAAGTTAATATGACCACAGCACACAAACCACATAAATTACAGAAACCACATCTTACTTGGAGATTAAGACCATTTGAAGGAAATTCTCAAATATATATTTGGTTCGCCTTAAAAAATAAGTAATAAGTGAAAATCAGTTTTAATCATATTCAGTTTTAAATAAGCAAAAACCAGTTACAAATAAATAAACTAAAAAACAGACTCAATTAGTAAAAATAGTTTCAATCAGTAAAAATCGGTTCCAATTAGTAGAAAACAGTTTTAACAAGTATAAATCAGTTTCAATCTTTAAAATTTAATTGAATTAGTAAAACTCAAGAGCACTAAACAGGGCCTATGTTAATGTGTTAAAACGTGTTAACAGTATCCAAACAGATTTAAGAGCTCATTTGCAAGAGAGATAAAGGATATATATTTGGTTAAACATACCCAATCCACAGAGCAAGACACATTGTAGACAAATAACACAAGAGTTTCAGATCAAAAAATAGGCAACGCGAGAGCGATAATTTCCATATTTTTTTACAATAAGAGCCTAATTTATGCAAGACAAAAGAAACCAACAAGACAAAAAACAAGACAAAAACCACAAATGAAGAGGCGTCAGTCCAGGACTGAAACAGAAATCAAAGAAATGTTACTAAATAAGGCTTTCGCAAAGTATAAGAACACGGAGATTCAAATCAGACAACAGTGGCAGGTACAAGAACACATTTGAAAAAAAAAAAAAAAAAAAAAAAACTTTCATAAAAGAGGGAGCTACAGATTCAGCTCAGAGACTCTGTTAGACTTCTCATACTTTTCAGAAAAGACAAACAGACTTGACAGGATAGAATAAGTATCAAGCTGTGAATGTGTAAATACACTGTTAATGTAAAAGATGCCACTTAACACATCCAGATATAGAACCAAGACTAAACCATTTCTCTTATTCAAACGTTGCCATATATAAACTCCATAAATATCACATAGATAAGTCATTTATCAACAGCTTAGCATAAAGAAGTTTACATTCAGAAATGCATATAACAAACCACCACTCTAACCATATTCTTGCTCACAAATCACTCATGCAATCGATAATTTTACACCGATCTCCACATCATAAAATTACCAAATCATATCTGGCCACTGCCTCTTAATTATCATCATCATCATCAATATACTAGACAAAAACCTTGATTTTACAAAGTTGAAATAAAAAATTGTTGGACATCATTAATAAAAGAAGCAATAACAAAATTTAGAATTACACTCTCCCACTTCAAACTTTTAAAATAAAAATTGTTGACATTATCAATTAAAACGCACAAGCGGTTATTGATCAACATATTTAGAGATAATATTGATTTGACTTGGGCAAAATCTGATGGAATAGTATATCAAATTACATCGAAAAATGTGTGAATACATAAATTTGTATTTAAAAGGTAGATGACTGATTGTATGAATGTGTGATGAAAACAAACGTAAGTCGTAGATGACTTGTAAGTTGTAACCTAACACATCGCAATGATAGTACAAGCTTTAGAGAGGCTTGTGGCTCTCTAATGAGTCAAAAAACTCATGCCAAATCTATTATAAATGAACGAATGTATTCTCTAACCCTTCTCCTCCTATTTATACTACTTACTCTCTAAATCTTATTCCTCCCATTAACTAATTACTAGTTATTATGTACCAAGTAATTCCCACATTACCCCAACTAAGCCATTCAAGACATACAGGCCCCAAAAAAATCCACCTTGTCCTCAAGGTGGGTGAAAATTATTTTCAATAACCATGATCAAAAATGAATCAGCAAGTGATTATTTAGACAAAGACTGCCAAAATGAATCAATAGTAAGGGCTTAATTTGTCATTGTTTGGGCTGAAAGTACCAAGTCCATTTTTAAGGAGTATGTGAGTGGGTGAGACCCCTCTATACTCAGATGAAATGGGCAACATTAAGTCATTAATTAATATAACCCTCCTATTCTTTTGCACAACCCCCAAACAGTTCCATTCTCCTTCTTACGCTACAGTTCATCTTCCCCAACCTTTCCCTATTTCCCAAAACCAATTACATGTAGCTACGCCGATAGAAATACTTCATCAAAGCAGCAAATCTGAGCACCTCTCCCAGTATGTGAAGGATGTTTGTCACTTCCTCCAACGATGTTCTCCCAGCAAGCCAACTCGCCGACATTTCTACTCTTCCTCACATTATTTTCTATCTCTTCATCTTCCACTCACTTTCTCCACATCATCTTAAAAATCCATTTCTGAACTGTAGCTCCACCTACACCTCCACGGAAGACCAAGCCAACCTCAAAACCCGCAGCTCGACAACCGCCTGGCCCTCTTCCTAAGCTTCTTCGTAGCCTTTTAAACCACCTCCTCCACACTTTCTCCAAAGATTCATTACTATCACCTCCACCGAAGACGGTACGTTCCTCTTTTTTAAAAAAAATTCCATCTTCACGCTCTTCTCTTCTGTCTTCTTTTTCTGTTTCCAAAAGTCAAAGTTTCATCGGCATCAGATTTTTTTATCAAAAAGCGATTGTGATTGAACTCCAACAGTCTTTCATCATTGGCAATAATTTCCTAAAGATCTCGTTGGAACTAGGATTTCTCAACTGAAATTTCTTTTGTTGGCTAATATACAAGTGAGTTCATACTCACCTTCATCCAAGACATCCTTTCTCATAGCACTAATTATTTAAATTCTCCTATATTCTTTGAACATTTCAAAAATAACGTCATTTTCTTATGTATCTGTCAAAGCTTCCATTCCGTCACATTCATCTTCCTCAATCTAAATCAATTCATCTTTCTCTTAATTTTTCCAAGATTTTCTTTCTTCCTCTCTTCCGTTTTCATGAAAAAATTCTCCCAAAGAGCATATGGCTTATCCTTCTTCACCAAAATCAATTTTCTAATCTTTTCAAGATTAGTGCTAGATTGTCTAGAAATTTCTTCCATATTCAAAAGATGGTTTTCGGTTTGTTTGTCAATTCTTGCAATTATCTCAACTATCTTATTCAATATATTGCTTATGATAGTTTCGTGACATTGTTCTACTCCAAAATAATTCCAAACTCGATATTCACTAGTGTCGGACTCAAGAACTCCAACAAAATTCAGATTCTGCATTTTTCTACCTCAAGTGCGTCTCTTGTTACAAAGAATTGAACCCCTATGATACAATTGTTACGGATCGTTATATTTAGAGATGATATTGATCTGACATAGTAGGCAAAATCTGATAGAATAGTATAGCAAATTGATAAGAAAATGTGACTGAATATCAAGATTAGCATGTAAAAGGTTGATGATTGATTGTATGAATGTATGTGTAATGAAGATAAACGTAAATCGTAGATAAACTTAACCTAATATATTACAATGATAGTACAAGCTTTTGAGAGGTTTGTGACTCTAATATGAGTCAAGAAACTCATGCCAAATGTATTAGAAATGAATGAATAATATTCTCTACCCTTCATCTGTTAATACTACTTTCTCTCTAAATCTTATTCTTTCAATTAACTAATTACTAGTTAATATTTACTAAGTAATTTATGTATTACCCCTACTAATATTGGCTTCCCAAAAAAAAAAATCAACCTTGTCATCAAGGTGGGAGAAAATTAATTTGAACATGAGCCATGCGCAAAAACTTAGGTTGAAGAGAAATGTTATGAATTTATAGTTGGGCAAGTGATATAATTTTGATAGAGAATACCAAAATGAATCAATAGTAAGGTCCAATTTTATCTTTGTTTGGGTTAAAATTAATGCACCAAGTCCATTTTCAAGGAGTTCGTGAGTGCGTGAGTCCCCTAGATACTGGTTGGTTGGAAATGGGCAGCATTAAGCCATTAATTAATATACCCCTTCTGTTCTTTTGCACATCCCTAAACACTTCCATTCTCCTGGCGCTAATATAACCTTAAAGGACCCTTACCAATTCATCTTCGCCAACCTGTCTATTGCCTAAAACCAGTCTCCAAACACCGAAGCAGCAAATGCAACCACCTATCCCCGTAAGTGAAGGATTAATGTCACTTCCTCCACTGATGTTCTTCCTGCAAGCCAACTCACCAACGTTTCTTCCTCAGATTTTCTCTCATCATCTTCCACTATCTTTGTCCACCACATTTCAGAATTCCATTCCTGAACAATGACTCCACCTACTTCTCCACAGAACCAAGATTGCATCCACAGCAGACCAAGGCCACCTCCAAACCATGGAAAAAAATCACGGTCACGGATGCGTTCGCGAAAACAGTCGCAATGTTGCGGAAAATGACTATAATGGAGTAATAACGATTCGTGGCAATGCGGTGTGAAATTTTAACAAATCACATTAGGGGTGTTTGAAGTTATAATTGCATTTTTGTTGTTGAACTACTATTATTATGCAGTAATATGACATATCTATTATACTTGCTCTATATGAATTACTCTTGGTGGATAATTAATTAACTTATTAGTTTTTCTAAGCTAATTAAATTATCAAATAATTATTTTACTTGGCGACTAAAATTATGAGTAACTATAAGTTAAGTGATGTATAATAATGGAAGTTAAAGGGTATCAATGAAATTTTGTTGGGGAGACAAATAACGTAACAGTGAAATATTGTTGTAATGGTGAAAACGGGTTTCACACGTTACGTAACGATCATCGCAACATTTTGATCATGAAAACTCATGCACTATTATAAAACGGGATTATTGTCACAACAACTCTTGAACAGGTTACATAAGAGTATTACATAACATAATGAGGGAATTTTTATTCCATGCACCAGAACCCAAATCACTGGACCCCCGCCTTTCCATCTTTCTAAGCTTCATCGTAGTGTTTTTGAACACCTCCTCCATAGTTTTTCCAATGATTCATAACTATCATCTCCACAAAGAGCGTTCCTCTACAAAATTTTCCTTTGACGCGCTCTTCTACACTTCTCTTTTTTTTCAAAAGCCCAAAGCACTTATCTTTCATTGGATATGAGATTTGTTAAATAAAATTTCTTTTGCTCCTCCCTTGAATCTTTTTGAAGTAGCGTTATTATCCTTAAAAGCTTTTCTAGCTAAAATAAAACTAGTGCGTTCATACTCATCTTCAACCAAGAAATCTTCAATCATAGCACTACTCATTTGAATTTTATTAGATTCTTTGAACATTTTAGAAATGGCATCATTTTCTTTTATTTTCGCCGACGATCCATTCCATCACATTGGTCTTCCTTAATCTCGTCAATTCATTCTTCATTATTCTGGTACAATTTTCTTTCTTCCTCTCATCCATTATTCAAAACAAAATTCACCAATAGAGCATTCAATTTTTCCTTCTCCAAAATCTTGTTTCTAGTCTTTTCGAGATTAACGCTAGACGGTTCGAAAATTTCTTTCATATTCAAAAAATGATTTTTGGTTTGTTTGTCGATTCTTGTAATTATCACCTCTATCTTATTCAATATATTAAGAGGTGTCCATTCAGGTCATCGGGTTGATTTCGAGTCAAAAGTTTCGTGTCAGTTCAAAATCGGGTCTTGCGTCCACATTGGTTTTTATATAATTGTAAATCTAATTTTAAGTCGGGTCAAATCGAATTCGGTTACAAGATTAAGTTAATATCGGGTCGTTAAGTCTGTTTTGAATACCTTTAAATATATTGCTTATGAAAGTTTCACGATATTGTTAAATTTCAATATGATTCCTACCTCGAAGTTCATTTGTGTTGGACTCAAGAACTCCATTTAAATTCAGATTCCACATTTTTCGACCTCTGGCGTATATCCTTTCACCAAGGATCAAACCCTCTAATACCAATTGTGATAGATCGACATATTTAGAGATGATATTGATCTAACATATACAAAATCTGAAAGAATAGTGTAGAAAATTTCAGAGAAAAATGTTCGTGAATATATAAATTTGTATGTCAAAGTTAGATGACTGATTGTAAGATCGTAAAGATAAACATAAATTGTAGATTAATTGTAAACTAAAAGATTACAATGATAGTACAAGCTTTCAAAGTGGCTCTTCAAGATGAGTTAAGAAACTCATGCCTAATCTATAACAAAAGAATGAATGTATTCTCTAACACTTTTCCTAATTATACTGCTTTCTCTCTAAATCTCATTCCTCCCATCAACTAATTACGAGTTATTATTTACCAAGTAATTCCTATATTATCTCTAAGCCATTCATGACACAAACACAATTGAAATTACATCCAATGGCAGTTCAAACTTTAACATACCAAATTATTTCAAACTTAAACATACCAAATTATACCTAGTCACTTTCACTAATTAATCATAATTAAACTATAAGCTCAACTTAGAAATTTAAAAATATTGTTGGCCAAAAATCGAGAAATAAAACTCATTAGTCATACTATAAACCAAAAATTTATGGGAAAGAATATATAACGACATATAAAGAGATAATGAGATATACCGATTCAAATATATGCCTTGGAATCTACATAGGAAGCAAATCATATGATGAAATAAATGGATTACTATAGAAGTAGAAAAAAGACTTGCGCATGATTTACATTGATTTGAAATGCATACCAAGAGAAGTACATTGGTGAGCAATGACAAAGAAAGTTATTCCCAGGAGATACATTAATATAGGAAAAAATATGTATCAAAATGCCAAAACATGTGGAGGGGCAACAAACGATTTCACAATCACAATTGCCAAGGTTCGACTTTAGCCCTTTTCTTTTTTGAGGCAATGAGATGTGCCTTGGTTCTGTTATTTGCCAACGATATTGTTTCGGTAAATGAGACAGCTAAATAGCAAGTTAAAATGATAAAGACAAAGAGTTGGAGTCACGCAGGTTTAAATTAATACATGGTAAGACAAAATACGTGAAGTGTCCCTTTAGCACAAAGGAGATAAATAGATAAGCGCAAACATTATGAAGTTGGGAAGATAAAAAAAAAGGTTGTAAATGGATGCTTCAAATAACCATATTCTAAAATAGTGGGGAAATCAATTAAGATGTGACCCATAAAATTAAAAGTGGGTGACAAAGATGGAGAGGGACCACTAGGATATTATGTCATCGAGGTGTGCCCCTAAATTAAAGGGTTTATCAAACGATCAGCAAAACTACTATATGCATCTAAAAAAGAACATCCCAGGTGATGGGAGTAATGCAAATAAGAAAGCTTGAAATGGATGAGCGAACATATGTTGAGGGAATACATTTGAAACAAAGTTATTAAAGAGCTTAGGAGTCACAAATATTAAGAATATAAACCAAAATCGTTAAAGATGGTTTAGACATGTGCACAGTTTTTAAAAAGTGTATCTGAGGTACCCCTAGGAGCAAGGCGCTAAGAGGCAATCACTTCAACGCCTCCTTGACTTTAAGGGCAGGCTCTTTAAGGCAATCTTTTGCGCCTTGTGTATTTCATATGTGATTTCTGAAAAATAACATGTGTTTGCTTAATATTACTGAAATAATCCTCAATTCTTGGTTGTTTATTGAATGGAAAGCAAACGTATACGCCCTTCTTTCCCTAAAGCTATCGAGGAGTGAGAATTAAAAGAGCAAACATTGTTGCTATTCCTTGAAGTAGGGGGTGTAAGTAATTTGGTAAAAATCGAACACCGAACTGAATTGAACCAAGCAACTTGGTTCAACTATATTTTAAGTTTGGTTCGGTTTAGACCGAGTTTTGACTTATTTTCGATGCTCGATTTGGATTTAGTTTTGGTTTATAAAAAACCGAAAAACCGAACAAAACCTAATTGGAAGAATCATGTGTGGTATTTGGACCAACCCAAATAAACCCTAAAACTAAAACTTAAATCGACAGCTATGCCCTTTACGTCTTGCCCTCTTTTGAAACCCTAAACACATTGCATCACATTTGAAAACCCTAAACACATTCTTCCGCCTCTTCAATCTTCTTTGAGGCTCTGCCTTTCAAGCCTCATCCATCATTTTCCTCCCAATTTCTCCTCTTTCATCACCTCTCCATGGAAGGCCAAAATTAAATCTCCATTTTTTTAAAATTTCTCATTATTTTGAATTCCTTCACTTTGATTTTAGGTTTTTTTTGCATTTTGTTTTTTTTATTTCGTTTCACAATTCTTCACTTGTATTTTCATTTTTTTGAATTCTTCATTTTGTTTTGACCTTAGTTTAGTTCTACCTCAGCATTTTCAATTTCTACGTAATCACCTTTAGTTAGAACTCACTACATTTATGGTCAAACTTTTTGTACTTTAAGTCATATTATAGTCTATCATAGTCTTTTTTATATAAATATTTTCTATAAACTATATTAAAAAAAATTATTAGACATTTGCTGAAAAAATTTTATGAAAAGAAAAAATAATTTAAAACCCTTAGCCTATTGGGTTGACCCGAACTCAACATAACCCGACTCAAAACTCAAAACTGAACCGGTCAAAAATGACCTGACCCGAAACCTACCCGTTAAGCTAGTTACTTATAAATGATGATTGATTAATTAGAATCTATTACATATAAATGTGCACCATTCAATCAAAGAAACAAAAGAAGATTGACAATATAGCAACAAACCTAAGTTTCATAGCAAACTTTTTAATAATGTCAAGGTCTCTAGGATATTAATGTAATAATATATGTCAATGAAGGCCCAAGCCAATAACTAAAAATTCATGTTTGAACATAAATGCCAAAGGAAACCTTTAATTAGAGCACATACCTCTTTCTTTACGGACTTCTGAGAACTATCGACAGAATCATGGCCAAGTTTCTCAGCCATAACCCTCTTTTCACTTGAACAAACAAGTCCACACCTAATTACTGAATTTCCGCCATCAACTTTGTGAGCTTTGTCCTCACACACTTCAGCTTGCCTTCCACTAGTTGAATGTACAACAACTAACATAAAATAAAACATTATCAATATCAATAAGTAATAACTTAACCAAAAGAAACACACATATAAAAACAACATGTACTTATATCATATCCAAAGATCCTCAATTCACTGATTCCCCAGCAAATTGTCAGCTGAAACATGCAATTTAAGGCCAAGTTTGGGCAAATTGCAGATTCATGCAGCAAATTATGTAGCAATTGAGTAACACTTGGTTGAAAAAAAGACAATAAAAACATCAATAAGCAATAAATTAAACAACAAAAACACAAATTAAAAGCATCATATCATATTCAAAACCACCAGTAGCAATATACCTGTTTTGCAACCACTCCCTTTATCCTTCTTACTACCATGTTCTCTATTAACGCTTTTAATACTCTTCTTCTCACTGCCGTCCTTTCCCCCTAAACGATCCCTACTTCTCTTAAGCACAATCGAACGAGATAAACCCTTTTCTTTCCTCGAAAAACCCGACAAGCTCGACTTTTTATTATCCCCATTACTCAATTTCCTTTCCTTTGAACCTTTCTTATCAAACCCACCAGCACCAACTCTCCCTTGCCCTCCCTTCAAACTAACAACAACATTCTCTTTCGACAACGAGTACAACACACCAGCTTCTTTATCATCTTCCTTTGCCTCAACTTCAACTTTAACCCCATCATCCAAGCAAGGAAAATCCTTATAAGTAAAATTAAACTTTTTTGGTACATAACCAGTAGATTTCCACAACTGCGAAGCAAATGCAATTGGAAAATCTTGAAACAAACTAGAATCATCGTCACCACCAGGTACACCTTGTACATGAACTTTCTCCTCCATCGGTCTAGTCGCCCATAAAGGATAAACAGGTCTTCGTGGTGGAGGCGGAGGAGGTGGAGGCGGACTACAATAACTATATAAATTATTACTTGTAGTAGTAAAACACTTACTTTTTGTGCTACTCATTTTCATTGTTTTTGTTGGTAATTCAACAAGTAATTGCGCAACCTCGGTTTCTTCACTGTTATTAATATGATTGTTATTATTATCATTCTTGCATTTATCACAAGCAAAAGATTTTTCCCCTTTCGCAAAGCGAAAACAACGAGTATGAACCCAAACACCACACTCGTCACAATTCACCATTTCTTCTCCATCATCGAAGTTGACGCCGCAAATGCAATCCACGGTCCATGACCCGTCTATCCAGTCGTCTGGCGGGTCGGATGTTTGGAGACGATTTGACCTACTCTTCATATTTATTCAAGAAATTCTAGTTTTTTGGTAAATCTTTAAAATTATTTTCAAGATTAAACAAAAAGTTGAAAAGAAATTTCGATTTTTAGTGGAATTCTATGAAGATCTAGGGTTTTACCGGAAAATTAAACCCAAGGTTTTTTGTTGAGGAATTCGAAGAAAATGATGAGTGATAGAAAATTAGGGTTCCTACAAATACAAAATTAAAGCTTAATTTTGCTGGTGGCCGTTGAAAGTCATCGGAGAAAATGGAGAAAAGGGGTTGAGAGCATATGCTCCTAACGCGGACAATGAGAAAGAGTACGGTTCAGACTTGAGACTTTGGGACGTGTTTGGGTTTTTACGTTTTTTTTTTTAACACCCTTTTTCGACTCATAATATATTACTCTATTAAAATATGAACTATATATTTTACTTGAATCATATATTTCGTTTTAGTCGCTACATTTGCATTGGCACGCAAATTAAAAAAAATGATTGAGTTACACTGTAGCTGATTGTTTACTTTATAGAGTATAGTATTTTATTGTTGTTTATTGAAAAAGAAAAAGGAAAAATAGGTTGTTAGGTTACTTTATAGAGTATAGTATAATATTTTATTATAGAGTATAGAGTAGCTGAGTAGGATAAAAATAGGAGTAGGTAAAACTTTAAATAATTGTTTTATTACTAAAAACGGAAATGCAGCAAGTAATATGAAATTGCTAAAAATAGAAAATGTACCGGGTATTATGGAACGGAGGAAGTATCACTCTCTTAAAATATGAACTATATATTTTTCTTGAATCATTTACTATCTCCGTTTATTAAAGAAGTTCCTTCTTTTTATTTTGGAGAGTTTCATTTATTGTTTTCATAAATAATCTTTTCATTTATATTATAAAATTTGGACTAAAATAACCTTACTTATCTTTATTTTAATATTTTAATAATGGTCTCACAGATTTTTCACTAATTTTATTTTAACATTTATATATTTCTTATAGCCCCTATATATTTTCTACTAACTTTATAAAAATATTTTTTAATTATTTATGGTCCCCAAATGTTTTCCACTAACTTTTTAATATTTTTTTAATATTTATGGTCCCCACTATTCCTCCATTAAATTTATTATTTAATAAAATAATATCTTCACTATCTAAAAGATCCTATTTTTCTTAATTCTCATAAACATTTCTTATGAAAACTTCATTAAAAAATGGGAGAGTATTAAAAACTACATTGAAGTTAATGTCATACATAAATTATAGTCTTAAATTTCAATGTTTAAAGAGAAATTGTCGTAACATTTCAACATACACTCATTCTATTTTACTAGCTACACAAGAGCTTTCCACTGGAACTAACAAATGGGTATCTTTGTGTTAACAAAATTATTATAACCCCAAAATAGATCCATTATAATAAAATTTGAGCAACTGTTTGACATTGTTCATATGAATTGTGTTTTTGCCAACATATTATCCTGTTAGCTGCCACATCATTGCCTTTTTTCCACTTCATATTTCATGTAGCTACTGGTACCAATTAGATAGCTTGTGTTCATGACAATTCAGGAGTATTTAATGCAGCATCCAAAAGCAACGGACATAATATGATTCTAAATCGAATTCAATTCATTTAATACATTCACTGTTCCACTTTATTTTTCACCTACTTTTTCAACCTTTTTCCTGCTTTCATCCTCTTCCCGTGCCATTTTCATTTCTTCAATCTGAACATCTCTTTCTCAACCTTCAAACTTCTTACCTCTCTCTCATCTCTTTCTCAATCTTCAATCTCTATCAAATTTTCATGCCATTTCTCCACTCTTCTTTCGCAATCCTCTTTCTCAATCTTCTATGTGTAGATTTTGATTTTCATATGCGAAAATTAGTGGGTTATTTGTTGATTTTTTGATGTTTTTCAACAAGTTACTTGCGGCTCTCATCGTCATCTTCATTTGCTGCCTCCTGAACTCCAAGTCAAAGGTACAATTTTTTTTTTTTTTGGCTTCTTACTTTTTGGGGTGTTGCATTCAATAGATTTGTAACTATATCAGTTGCTTGCACCTCTCTAGCTAATTGCTTGCTTTTCTTGCATTATATTGCATTTATTGAATATAACATTGTGTCGATTTCTGAACTCCAAGTCAAAGGTATAATTTATTGAATATATTTCTAAATTCTGGTTTTTTTCAGCACTTCAGAATTTGAATCTGAGTTGAAATTAACAAATTTCAGTTATCTTTGATTGTAAATTGCTTAAAATTATTAACAGTTTGAGTTTGTTCTATGCTACATTATGGTAATTGAATCTGACGTTCACTCATTTGTGGAGAAAATGGTGAATTTGGGATTATTTTCAAGTGAAAATACAATCAAATCAGTGAGTGTTAGTTTCAGCATACCAAATTTGCATGATCAAGAATTATTTACTAAATTTTTAATTCAAGAATGAAAAATGGGTGTTAAGATAGAAAAATCAGGAGAAAATGGTATGTGGGTATCAAAGAAAAGTTTATGTAATGGTATTAAATCTGTGATGGATGAAGATAGAGAAATTGGAAATTTCGTGAGAAAAAATCATGAAAATTTGAGACAAAAATAGGTCTACCTGGGGTAATAGATACTTGTTTTGATAATTTTATTAAGGATTTACAAGCTCTCATTATTGAAGAATGATATCTATTTAATTTAAATAAATTCTTAGATTTATTTCTACATAAATACCATCCATTTTAAGGTGATTTCTAAGCTCAATTACTCATTGATTATAGATTTAGTTTATTGGCTATATTATTTTTGAGCATTTTGAAAATTTTGTATGTGATGTGAACCATATTGGGATGGTTCAAGGATGACTAGTACAAGAAGCAAGGATGCAAAGCAAGCCAATGAGTCATATTCAAGTAATGAAGCAGATTCAACAACAAAACAGAAGATACAGAAACTTCAAGCAAAATAAAGTCAGATAGAAACTTGCAAACAGCTGACCTTGCAGCCCTCTTTCAGATCAACCAGGAAAGATTCAGTAGCCATGCAAGGTGGATTTGGAATCTTGGGACTTTGCACCTAGGCCTTAGAACGTTGCCATACATCATGCTAAACACACTAAAAATTCAGCTGCGAAGGTCAGCCAGTCATCAGGCAGCACAGATCAAAACAAAACGGTTTTGCAAGCTTGTTCTGACCAGTAGGTCACTTTTGGTCTAAGCTGTCCAAGAAAGCTAAACCTATTAATAAGAGGTTTTCAATTGTTTTTTCTTATTCATCACTAATTGATTTTCTTGTTTTGTATAGTTATAACACTAATGATCAAAGACAACATGAGTACCTCCTAAAAACCCACAAACCAGTGCATGAGAAGATGAAGAAAGCAATAGCAAGATACAAACACAGAGCAAACTGAGGAGTAAAGCAGAGCAAACTGATGCAACTTGGTGATTTTGCATGGATCCTGCTCAAGCAAAGAAGGTTTCCTCACTTCAGGAAGCATAAGTTAAAGCCCAAGGCTATGGGGCCATTTCAGATAATTATTAAATATGGGGACAATTCAATAAGATTGAAAATAACAGAAAGATTTGGCAAATCTCCTACCTTCAAAGCCAAGGACTTAGCTCCTTACTTAGCGGATGCTGAATTGAGGACAGTTCCTTCTAAAGAAAGGGGGAATGAACCATATTGGGATGGTTCAAGGATAACTAGTACAAGAAGCAAGGATGCAAAGCAAGCCAATGAGTCATATTCAAGTAATGAAGTAGATTCAACAACAAAACAGAAGATACAGAAACTTCAAGCAAAACAAAGTCAGATAGAAACTTGCAAACAGCTGACCTTGTAGCCCTCTTCCAGATCAACCAGGAAAGATTCAGTAGCCATGCAAGGTGGATTTGGAATCTTGGTACTTGGGACTTTGCACCTAGGCCCAAGAACGTTGCCATACATCATGCTAAACCCACTGAATTCAGCTGCGAAGGTCAGCCAGCAAAGATCAGAACAAAACGGTTTTCCAAGCTTGTTCTGACCATCAGACCTAGCACACCTCATCCAGATCGCGTTTCATGGTATCTTGTACCACCAAGGGTAGAAATGGAATCTCTACACCAGACTCTTGCTACCAGGACTCTTAGTGACCATTATCAACCTTGGGAAGAGCACAAGAAAGTAGCGGGAAGGTCGCCTGGTCTTAAGCTATTTGTCAAAAATCAGAATGTTTAGTTTAGTGAGTTTTTCATGTCTTTTTAATGTGCACATGTTTTGCACGTGGCTTTAAATGACCGTTATAGTTAGTTATACGTGTCCTTAGCATTGTCATTGTATTTCCCTGTTCCCCAAGTCTATATATAGACGTCCCTAGCCTTGTAAAACTAAGTTTTAAGTTTGGAAAATTTCAAAAAGTAAGATTCATTGGATTGATTCCTTTGTTTTCTCCTTGAGTGTGTATGAACACTCAAAGATCTTGAGTAGTGCAAGATCATCATCCTTTTACAACTGAGAGTAGTCCTTGGTTGTACTTAGGGAATTGTTCACCTTGGAGGATTAAAATTCCTAGTCTTTCAATTCAAGATTCACCTTACAAACATTGTTCTGTTTGTGTGAATTTAGTTAGTGTTTGTTTGAGTTTGGGGGTTGTTGGGCTATCACATTGCGTGGAATTGTAAGGCTGGCTTAGATCTTCACATTACATTGAAGATTTCCAACCCAAACACGCATAATGATGTTATAATTGGATTACTCCAACTTGTATACCCATGTTTAGAGGCTTTTTAATGATAAAATCCCAATATTTCTTTAAACGAATAGAAGTGTTCAAGTATCCCATTCATGTTCGACAGCTATTAGCTGTTATAGATATGAAGAGGAGATGAATGACAGGAAAGGAGAGTATTTGAAGAGTTAAAACATCTTAGTCAGTTTAAATTTTAATTTGTCTATGATGTGGTGGAAAACATGAGCTATAATGGGAAAGCCAAAGCTACATCTAAATCTTAAAGGGTTTATATTATAGGTTTATTGTGTAACAATTCCAAGCTAGAAAGGGCATTGGGTAATCGGGTTATATCCTCTACTAATCTTGTCAAGATTGGATTTTGATTTTGTAAAAAGATGGAGCAGATACCATCATTATGTAAATTGACTTGCTTGATATCACTAAAATTTAATAGTCTTTGAAGAACACGTGGAGAACTCTTGTATTAGCGGAAGCAATAATGCATGACCAGAAGAACTCTTTCCCTCCCTTGACTCTTCAGTTTTAGAAACTCCGAGAATTGAAAACAAGACATGTAATTTTATTATTGATTTTAAGGTTCATTGAGGAAAAAGGCAAACTATATGAAAATCGAACATATGAACTTATCTAGGGAAAAGTGTAATCTAATTCATAATTTTTAATTAGAAGATTTAGAGTTTGAATCTTGACCTCTTATGTTTTTCGTTTAGATTATAACTTTAGCCAATTTTTTAATTTGCTCAATTCTTTTAAATTAGTAATTACTAATTAATTTGCTATTATTGAGTTGATGTTGTTGTGTATCGCTGTCTTCGTGCATCTGTTGGGGGTTGTCTGCTGGTAGTGTTGCTTGTTGGTTCTTTTTGTTTTTTTCATGAAACTCGATTTCGCAAACTATTATCATCAAGCTCAATATTGTAACTTTGGGGATCCAAGAACTATCTTTTTATTTAATTTGCTCCATTCTTTTAAATCGGTAATTAAATTGCTCATATTGAATTGATGGTGTTGTGTGTCGTTGTCCTCGTGCATCTGCTAGGGGTTGTCGGCTAGTAGTGTTGCTTGTTGGTTCTTTTTTGGTGGTTGTTTTGGTTTGGTCTGTTGATGCAGTGGTGTTTAGGGGTGTGGTTGCAGCTAATAGAGGGTAGATGTGCTGATTGAAATCTGGAGCAGATTGAGTAGTGTGCAGTTGGGATCTAATTGGGTGTTTGGAGCTGTCAGCTGTTGTATCTCTACTGCTGTTTTTATGTGGGTTGTGTGTATCCGTATGACTTTTTATCTTGATTTTCAATGAACAATTATGTCTAACGAAATTTTAACTTGAGCCTAAAAATCGGACATGTACCCACATATGATTTCTGGAGTCCAAGCAACATGACATTGAAAACATAAGTAAAAATAATAATTTGAGTTTGAAGTTTTTGATTTGCTTGATAATGATGTTGCGTTATTATAAATTACAGACCAAACACCTACTCTTTATATAGAACTGGAGACCCTTAAAAGCATGGATGAACTAATTTCTTTGGATGGTGTAACTTTTTCCATGAATGTGATGGGTTTTGTATGTTCCTTTAACCAGTGTCTGGAACTAGCTTGATCATTTTTTGATGTGATTTTCAGACTCATGCATTGTTACCCCACAACTAGTAAGTGTAAAAATTAATGAAGTATGACGTATCAAAAATGAAGAGGAAAAATAGAAACTTATATAACTATTTTTTTTGTCAAAAATAATATGTAGCAAATAATTAGAAAGAGATAAATTAGGAAAATAACAAGTATAATGGAATAGATTAAGTATTTACGCGTTATATACTCATTATAAAAACAATAAAAATAAAATCATATTCATAAACTCGGACAACTAATTAACATTCATATTTACATTCATATATATAAATCAAAATAATTAACATACTAATAATATAAACTTGGCTAAATGTAATACTAACAACTACATTCATAAATAAAATTACTTTTTAAATATAAATAATAAACAACATTATTTAATCCTAAAAATTTGAAAAATAATAAAAATTGGTATTAAAAGAACAACTACCTTGTGTATCTAGATGAAGAATAGTTACAATATGACCTACAATAACATAAGAAAAAAAAATTAGTAATTATAACCATATTTCAAAAAAAAAAAAAAATAAAAATAAAAACCAAAAACACCATAAAACCGAAATTACCTTGATTTTTTCATGGGTTTTGAAAGCAAATGAAGAAGAAGCATAGTAGGAAGAAGAAAAAAAAGTAGGAAAAAGAACAATGGGTAATTTTGGTGGGTAGTTTTGAAGAAGAATAGTGAAGCAGTATAGGCAAATGAAAATTTCAAGGTTTTGAGGAGGAAACTTGAATCTTTGAAGAATTTTCTTAGGTTGAAGTAGTATAAGCTTGTAGAGGAAGAAGAGTGTTCGTAGGTAATGGAGGCAAATGAAACAGTATACGTTATTACCTACATATTTGTTTCCTTTTCTCACAGTAATTTTTATTTTAAATGTCGTATTTGTCTGACAAAAATGAAGTAAAATCTCTTAATTTGTGAGGTTAGTATGATTGTTGTTAATAGTATGAATCATGCTAATTTGTGAGAGTGTTTGTCAAGAAGGGTTGAGACCCTGTCGAGGAATAATGACCTCCTAATTAAGCGTCTTGGGGAATTTGATGAAGATCCTAATCCATTATCTATTTTCTGGAAGTACATCGAAAAAATGTTCATGTTTTTATCCTTTGTTTTTTATTTAATATTTTAACTAATGATTCAAAAACTTTCTTATAGAAAAATCCGACTGAACATGACATCCATCCGAAATCGATCTGATACTCGAATGAACATCTCTACATGAGATTAAAAGAAAATGATGAATCATGGTCCAAAAATAAAAAATAATACAAAATGAGTGGGATAGAGCAAAATTACAATTAACATAAAATGTATGGGCGGGTGAATTCGTTATTGTCTTATCGAAACTACTGATTCCTTGTATGGGTGTTAGCAAAAAAATGGCTAAAAGAAATTGTTCTGTTGACCTACCTGCACCAAGCATCAGAGCATGCCACCACTCACACGGTCACACCTACCAGGAGGTGTGCAATAGGCCAGCATCATTAAGCAGTGTACTACCTAGTTTAGTACAGTACAATTATCACGACTGATTCAACCAACCTCATCCTAAACTTTGGAGTGTGGATGTTGAATATGCACCATGACTAGAACTGAATAATGGATTGGGCTGGATTCTAAGAAAAATGGGCTCAAATTGACTGGGTCCTCTTGACCGCTTCAATCCGGCAAAGTCTTTATAATTGTGTTTTTTACGATTTCCATTGAATTAAACATGTCGTATTGAGTATAATGTCTTATAAGTTAATTACTTGCTTTTGACAGTTATAATCAGACTATTGACTATTATAAATCCATATTAAGTTATCATAATACAAATAAATTATAAAAAGGTGGCCAGTAAAGAGCTTGCATTTAACCCTTTTCATTCATGAAAATGAAGGAACCATTTAAAACACGAGTGATACAAAAAACTTTTTCTCTAAGCGCACGAAATACATGTAATTGGGGGTCGAAGCTAGTTTAATTATTTTGCCTAATTCTAAAATAAATAAAATGTAGTTAGCTGTGTGACTAATATCTAAGGCAAGCATACAAAGGGCCAATAGTAGGACTTGCTCATGCTACCTTCATAACGATTCGATATGTGCCCATATCTAATCATCCATCATTATCTTGTTTATATACATACCAACATTGTCATCATACACAATGTATTTCAACTTAAAAAAATTATGACTAAGATTTGAGAAAGTACAGAGGACGATAAACCATACTCATTTTCGGAGAACGTGGCTAAAAAGTTATTCCACTCAAGAAAGACCCGCAAAAGAAAAAAGTAAGACAAGACAAAACAAAAAAATACGACAAGACCATGCAAGAAAAAAATTAAGATTAATAATATGACCAAAGGCACAAAAGCAACCATAAAGGCCGTAGATATAAACAAGACATAGGTGTTGGAGTAGATAACTATCCATGGCAGAGGACGCAAATACGACGTCTCCACCAAGTTTTATCCCTAGTCAAGTCCGTCCTTATAGATGTGCAACTTGCTTATACCATTCATAATTTGCTCTTCCTACGTTTTCTTAGGCCTACCACGACTTTCCTATCCATCAACTATGATGCTTTCCATTAAATGTGATCCTTTCCACTCTTCTCTTAGGCGTGTCAATGGACTTCCTTTTCATATGTCCAAACCATATTAATATATCTTCACGCATATTTGTAGAGATGAGTGCAACCTCTATACTCTTTCTCAAAATTTGACTCTTAATTTTATCGATCATGGTGTATTGACACATCCCCTTAACATTCACATATCTAATATATGTATTTGATGCTCATACATTCTCTTAACTGCTTTCACATAATAAGACATTAAACTGCAACTCGATGAAAATTACCTTCTAATCCAGTAAGAAAGTCGCTTAAATCAACCCCATAGAGTCATAGTAGCATGATATGACATTACATGACATACTTTGGCATTTTTCATGCAACATCATCCGTATTCATAGAACTATGCTAATAATATTCCACCACTTGTCACATATAGACTTGGTTTTACTTCTTCATTCTAATTTACTCGCAACATTGAAAATACTTGCACTATTTATTTATTTCCCTTTTTAATTTGTGATTGATTTGATTTTATAAGTTAAAAGATAATCAAGTGAGATCTTTTTTGATTTGTCTCGATGTAAAGATTATTGATATCAATTTTTTGTAATTTTTTATTAGACATAATTATAGATATTAAGGATTAAATTAATGCATTGGAATACGTGAAACAAAACAAACGTTGAAGTATTTTGGAAGAGAGGAAATATCTTGTAGAAGTTGTAAGTATGGATGGCAATTCAGTCCGAATCCGACTCGATCCGAGGAAAATAATCCGATTCGAGTCCGAGGAAAAGATTATCCGACTCCAACTCCGACTTCACGATCCGAATCCGAGTTAGAGACGGACCGGAGTTGGACCTTATTAAAAATCTGACACTCCAACCCGACTCCGACCCTGAAGGAAATCCGATTTTGAATTTGACTTTTAACCTAATATTTTATTGCCTTTAAAACTCTAGACGTGACTAATTCAAGCTCTCTCTCAAACTAATTGTAATTTTCGATTTTGAAAAACTACTTGGTATTTTTATTTAGATCAGTCAATCAAAATACGACAAATCAGATCAAGAAAAATAAAATGCGCCAAATCAAAATGCGAGAAAATTTTGTTAAATTGTAGTATTAGGAATATTTCTCATGTGAAACTTGAATTCAAAGTACATATTTTTTGTTAAATTGTATTTGAAAAATATATTTTGTCAATTTCGTATGCTTTATATCATTAGTACAATATCACAACGATAAAGTTTGATAATAATCCGACTCAGTTGGAGGTCCGAGAGTCCGAGTCGGGACAAACTTGGAGTACGCATAATCCGACTTTGAGTGGAGGTGGACTGAAAAAAAAATTCGACTAAAATCCGGAGCAAAGTCGGAGTATGTATTATCCGAGCCGAGTCCGACCTATTGTCATCCCTAGTTGTAAGTACTAATACCATTAACTTTTTTTTAATTTTACTCTCTCCTATTCATTTTATGTGTTCTATTTACTTTATACACTATATTTAATACACTTATTCAATACTAATGTATTTAATCATGTATAATTAAAAATTATAAAAGGTAGATACTAATAAACTTTACATCAAAACGAATTAAATAAGATTTCACATAATTTTATTTTAACTTAATTATTAATAATAAAATACAATTTAAAAATAATAGATTATAGTGCTCCAAAAGTGAAAACACATAATATGAAATGAGGAAGTATAAATACGAAGTGCTAATAACAAAAATTCCCAAAGCAAAGCAAAATAAAAACAAAATCTGATAAAGGAAATGATTTTACACTATTTTTGGAAGGATTTGTGGCAGACCAAAACTTGATCTTCTGCTCCCATCAAAAAAAAAAAGAAAAAAAAAAGAAAAAAAAATTGATCTTCTGCTACTTCTTACACCTTATGATCTAAAACGACAAAATCCCTTTCTTCTTGCATAACAAATCATAATTTCATTTAAAGTTCATGTTCATCCCTTTCTTTCACAACAACATAGAGTAAATTTTAATAAGTTTTCTTTTTTCTTTTTATTTCAATTTCAACTAAACCTCGAGAAAAAGAATCTCTGATGTGAGGTTAAGTTATACTTCTTCTATATACATATTTATCCCTCAAAGATCAAAATTTTAGAAGATCATTCATTCAAAGTTGAAATCTTTTTCCATAAAGAGGTACTATTGTATTTGTATTTATAATTTTTTACTTAGTCTTTTGTACTTATATAGTGGTAAATCATATATTATAATCTTCAATGATTGTTTAATGTGGGGAAGCACTAATGGGTGTTTTTGATAAAATTAGGTAGACGGAAGTTTCAAAGGAGAGAGAGAGAGAGAGAGAGAGAGAGAGAGAGAGAGAGTTGTTGAAAGAAAAAAATGGCGGTGGTTGAAAACACTGTGAAAGTTGATATGGGTTCTGAAAATGGGTCATTGAATTGGAGCTCCGAAATGAAAAGGGTTGAAGAAGATGAACAAAAGGTGAAAGTATCCAACAAAGATAATGAGAATCATAACAGAGAAATGAGGGAATTAGAAGAAATGTTGTCTAAACTTAATCCAAGTGCTAAAGAGTTTGTTCCTCATACCCTTTTAACTAACCCAAATCCTCAATTCCATGGACCTTTTGTACCCAACCTTTTTCCTGTTCCTATGGATGATCCTTCTCCTCCTTTCACAATTTTTGGTAATCATCAGATTCCCAATCAATTTCTGAGGAAGGTATAATTTCAAAACCCTTTTTTATAAAAATAAGTTATAATATTTGGACAGGTTAAGTTAGAGTATGATTTCGATTGTGTTTGTGAATGCACAAGAAAAAACATCTAAACTTTAGCTTTGTTTTAATTTTCAATTTTGACTTTGTTGAGAATTATATTATAATTTTTAATTTTGATTGGGTTTGAGGATGTAGAAGAAAAAAGTTTTAATCTTTAAACTTTTATTCAAGTTAGATTATGAATTTAACTGTGTTTGTGAATTTAGAAGAAAAAAGTTTTCATCTTTGATCTTTGCTTAAATTAGATTATGATTTTCAATTTGACTTTGATTGAGAATTAGATTGTGATAATGATATTTATTGGGTTTGAGAATTTAGAAGAAACAAATTTAATCTTTGAACTTTCTATCAAGTTCGAGTATGATTTTGGGAGTGTTTGTGAATGTAGAAGAAGGGTAACTATAGTCAAGGGAAGAGAAGGAATGGTAGAACTGGTATGGCTCAAAGGGACGAGGTTATTAGGAGAACTGTTTATGTTTCTGATATTGATCAACAGGTATTTTGGATTACTCAATTTCTAAATTTATTTGATTTTTCTTTTAGTCTGGATTGTTGATTTGGTTCTTTTTTTCTTTTTTTTTTTTTGTGGGGAGTAAGGTGACTGAGGAGCAGCTGGCATCTCTTTTCTTAAATTATGGCCAGGTTTATAGTTTTTGCTTGTGATTGTGGAAAAGTTGTGTTTTCAAGAAGTTCTGTTGTGAAATTTTGTCCATGAAATCATACTATTGTAGGTGGTTGACTGTCGAATTTGCGGTGATCCAAATTCCGTGCTACGTTTTGCTTTTGTTGAGTTTACTGACGAGGGTAATTTTATTTGTACTTATCAACTATATTGGTTGTTACTAATACTCGCAATGCTTGATCAATTAAGCTCTCATTTGCAAATGATCGAATGTTGCGGGTGAAATGTAGAGGATGTATAATCAAGGTTCTGTTTCTTACTAACCAAATGTTCTTGTGGTGGTGCAGAAGGTGCATTGGCCGCTTTGAATCTGTCTGGAACAATGCTTGGGTTCTATCCTATCAAAGTTCTTCCTTCTAAAACCGCCATAGCTCCTGTAAACCCCAATTTTCTGCCTCAGGTGATTACAACTCTGAGCAATCATATGTTCCTGGGTTCATGTGTTTGCCCTTTTATGTGTTCTAACTTCTAAGCAATCCTTGTTTCAGAATGACGATGAACGAGAAATGTGTGCTAGAACTGTTTACTGTGCAAACATTGATAAGAAGGTGCCTTTTCTTTTCTTATTGTCTTTAGCTCATCGTAGATTATTTGGGAAATTATGCTTTACTCATCTTATATATTGTTGCCTTGTGTAGGTTTCTCATGCTGAAATCAAAATGTTTTTTGAATCTGTATGTGGAGAGGTTTGTGGCTTAAAATAGTTTTGCTTGTGTAAATTGCTATCAGCATCTTTTTTCTTAAGGTCTCCATTGTGCTGCAATTACAAAGTAAATATGGTTTGTTTCAGGTTCAGCAACTGAGGATGCTTGGAGATAATCATCATTCTACTCGTATTGCCTTTGTCGAGTTTGTGATGGTAATTACTCTTTTGTTTCATTTTGGTTCCTCAATTAACAAATAATGGTAACTGGCCCCATCAATTTGCCGCTTGACTTCAAGTGTTATCATGTTCAACTACTTCATAGCAGCCTGCTTGAAAATATACTAGTTAAAAAATCATATGAAATATATGAAATGTAACAAACAAAGCTTGGGAAATTAATTACTCGGAAATTGAAATTCCTAGAGCTTAACAAACAATTTTGTTAAATTGTAGGAATTTAACATAGGAAATAAATTGCTACGAATTAAAAAAATCTTGTTAATTCCTATGTTAAACAAATGGCCTTTTATGTTTTAGAGCTTAAGATTTCACATGACTTTGATTATGAAAAATAAGTGCTAATTCATCAGTGATATGTTTGTTTCTAATATATTTGATGATAGTGAAATGACGAAGGCTCACCTGTTTTGTTTATGACTTCCTAGTTCGTAGTAGGTGATTGACATGTGACTGCACGATTATGTGAATCGTTTTCAAAGAAATGAATATTAGCATAATGATATTATTAGTTCCACCTTACAATTGTTAATTTCTTAATTTGTCTACTTTCTTCTAGTTCTTGATAGTCTTATTTAATATATTTTGCATTCCAAGCTTTGTGGCATATTTATTAGGTGGTATGTTAGTGATATAATTGTAATCAATTAGGTGACAAATGTCTTCACCCTTTCTTCTGTTTCAAATTTTAATCTTGCTATGTTTGTTCCTCTTATTTTTCTTATGTTGCTTGTAAAAGGGAGTTACTTCTGCTCAAACATACATAGGAAAGTGTAATGCTAACAAATGCCGATTAATTTAAAAAATTCAGGGGGGCTGAATAAGAATGTTGAAAATAATAAAAACTTTAAAGGCCCCGCCCCTGTCCTAGTGGGGTCGTATAGAAGGGCCACCATTGAGCTAAAATGATCTACACTGTTAAGTAAACAAGATGCTGAATCTAAACTTCAAGGAGCCATGAAATAATATGAACCATACCAGGAACTTATGAAGGATGGTTAGTCCTGCGTTAGGGCTGTGAGTCTATCACTCTATATTTCCGAGTTGATATCGAGGTTCATTCTTCTTTTTCCATCCCCTTATTTGTATGGAGATGCATAAATGGCATGCCCCCCTGAAACATTCTGTTTATTGTAGCATTTTCTATCAGCATGCCTCGTTACTAACCGAACTTTGTGTATCAGTTACATCAATTGGTATCAAATATGGCTGCTCATTGTTGGTCTATTTTGTGTGTGCTGATTGCTGAATGCTAAACCTTTTTATGCTTAATTACTTATCTTGCAACTCTTATTTTCCCTAAGGAATGTCATAACATCCTCTATCAAAGGGATACAACACAATAATGCCACAACCTTTATTCCAAATCCTCTTTCGATGGGGTAATGCCATAACATCGTTCTCAACTCGAGTCACTTCATTCTGGGTATTTGCACTCTTTACCGGAATTTTGCTAATTGCCTCCATCCATCTTGTGTGCAAATTCTTGTTGCATTTCTGCTTTTTGCTGTTTGACCATAGATAGGAATGGATAGTTGAAAAATATATCAGCCGGATTATATTATTGGTTTAGGTAGCTAACCTCATTTCTATGGGATTATGGCTTTGGTGGTACTGTTATCTTTCTGGTACCTTGTACTCAAGAAATGAAATAGCCTGATTATACTGCTAAAGGTTATTGCGGGTTGAAGGCCATTTTTTTTTTTAAATTGTGCCAAGGAAGGCAGTATGCCGTTTTTTATCACAAAGCATGCTCACTTTTCATCAATCTGTTTTCTTTGCCATATTTCATGGACTCTTTTACCTTGGTATTGCTTCAACTTACATGGACTATGGTTTGTTGGTAAAAATTCATGCTGTGGATGGTATTTTTTTATTTTGAATTTTGATAGACCAATTTACTATTAGTTTCATTCGAGTAGAAAAGGTAGGTGAATAGAGAAACACACAAGTTAAATGGTTTTGTAATAAGCTTTGCTAAGTTTCCTACCGCTGCTTCAAAGTTACTCTCTCTGTCCCCCTGTGTGTGCTATATCTTTCATTTTTGTTACATTTCCTTCTATGGAAATGGTTCCAACCGCTTTCTATATTTCTCATTTACACATTTCTTCTCTCGTTTGATATCATCCTCACAATTCAAAATTTGTGCCTTATACTGCTAACAATTAAACCCTTTAATCTTTGTGCCAAAGGCTTTAATAGAGAACACACGGGGAGAGATGAGTAATTATTTTCATAGTGCACGACGGAGAATTTAACCGTACATGATTATTATAATCACAGTGAAGTAGTATTGGAGTTTGGATTCTATCTAATGCCCTATTTTTTGACGTCTTCAGGCTGAAAGTGCTATTGCTGCTCTTAATTGCAGTGGTATGCTATTGGGATCTACAGCAATAAGGTCAGATATGCTTTAGCAGAATTCTGTTTATTTGATCTGTTTCTGATTCACTATAGTTTTTGTTGTGGTGAATTGTAGAGTGAGCCCATCGAAGACACCAGTTCGCCCTCGTTTTGCTCGTAAACATATGCACTGATTAACGAAAAGAAGGAATCCTTTTTTTTTTTTTTTTTTTTGTAAATTTTGGACATACATGATGGCTAATGTAAAGTTGCTATTACTCTCAACTTCTGGTATTTCTATCATTCTCATTCGAAAGTATATCATTTCGTTCTGGGTAAAACGTATGGCACGTAGAGTCGGATGAACTTTGAGGAGCTAAACATGTTATCTATCGTGCGCAACACAATGAAGGTGCATTTGTTTTTGACCTGACACTACTATTTATTTCTAAGTCTTGTATACCCTTTGCATTTTATTGTCTTTTTTTATGCACCATCCATTTTTCATGGTATGCCAGAGGTTCCATCTCCTTTCGTTGTGTTTCTCACATTTTGACCAAAACTGTGGGAGCTTTTCGATGAAATTGTAACAAATAAATTGAAATAGAGGGAATAATATAATACGTAAATGCCAACGATGCTTATTTGAAGAACGTCTTCGTTTCAGATTATAATAGAATATACTAATGGTTTATTGTATCATGCCCACTTTTTATTTATGTGAAAACTGTACATAATATGCTCGTGTGAATCAAAAATGAATTCTTTGTCAGTGTTATCACTAATAAGAGTAAAAATTGTGTACATCTGACCTCTAAATATTATATTTGGCGAGAGCTATTTATTGACATCAGAGTATTGAAATGTTCAAGCTAATATGAAGAACATCACTGGTAGTCAGAAACTAGGAAGTTAGGGTTTGGGGAGTCTGAAACTGTTACCTGCCCCTTGAAGAAGGGGAAGGGGAAGGGGAAGGGGAAAGGAGAAGCTTCAAACTTGATGATTGTAGTACCTTTTCATACTGGTTAAATCATATTAATGGAATTCGTTGAGTTACAGACTGTCATATAACAGTATCTGTCTCATACAAGTTTTTTTATTTTTTTATTTATTTTTTTATTTTTAATGATCTGTCTCATACAGTTTGATAATATTAATAAAATTAGAAGTTTGGCAGTCTATGCAGAGAATTATATATGGTAAAAACCCAAAAAGAAAAATCACAACCAACATGCATTGGCCATCAAGTTGTTTGAGGTTTTTCTAAATCAAATTCTATGTTACTCAATTTGGTACTTTTGGTGCCGTGTGTCGTGTCGTCATAAATAGGGATCGAAAGGATACAACGCATAATAATATACTCCCTTCAGCTCTTTATGATTGTCATCGACATATTATAAGGGAAAATATTACTGTCAATATTCGACAGACAGAGCAGTATTCAAAAAACATTGTTTCTCGATCTATTGTAGAGTGTTTTAGTATCTTGTCATCATACATCGACACACTGGAAAATCAGATCTTCTCAGTTTTCCCAATATTTTGTGTGATTTGGAAGTAAATCCCACAAACTACTGCCACTAGTTTATTCATTGGAGTTTTAGTCCAATAAGGGTTCTATCATTTATATTAAAATTGCTCATCTTGATATTTGAAGTGTGTCAAACTCAACGGAATGAAAGAATATTTCTGAAGTCGTGTATTTGTGTAAACACCATTTGAACTGCCAATATACTTGTAGGAATTTAGTTCATTAGTCTCAGAAAATGTTCATTTTGCATCAGCAATGTAATAAAGGATGAATGTTTAAAGTTAGAAGGATTTTGAGGCATATTAGTGACTCACTTTCATAATACAAGTGTATATATTAGTGGCACATTACAGCCAATTACTCACTTCCATCAAGGTTGCTAGCCGTAATTATTAGTATAATTTTACATTATCTTTAATGTTAAGTGCATACTATTTAGGCCGGTAGTGTTAGATGTACTCAATTTTATCTTTATAATAAAAAAGTATTTGTTTTCGATTGACTTTTAATTGTAAAACCATGAAGAGCTTGGTTTGGACGTTTCTTTCCAATTCACGAGTAAATACACGTTTGATGTTAAGGTAGTTCATGTATGATCCAAGAGTACTCCCAATCCTAATGCAATAGGAGGAAATGCAGCTTATAGAATGTCATTTGACTATAGAGCTAGTGATGTTCTTAAGAGATTGATCGATTGAAGAATTGATTGAAATTGTTTGAAAGTGTGAGAACTGTTGCTAAATGCAGATGCAGTGGGACTGTTTCTACCGGGTTTTCTGATCAGTGGAATGTTGCCAGTAACAACTAGCAGGGCTTCCTCTAACAAATCAGAGATGGGCGTCTAGACCGACTCGATCCTTATTTTAAGGGTCTGGGTCCACCTAGTTTTGGACCCTATGAATTCGGGTCGGTTCTAGGTTCATGACTTTAAGGTCCGGGTCCGGGTGTAAATGTTTGCAACCCAGATCCAACCCATGGACCCATTTACATCTTTTTTTAAAAAATTATATATTAGCTATCATGTATTCATGTGTATTTAATTATTTGATTTAAGATTTGTTATATTTTTAAAAATTACGTGATTTTAAACTTTGTCGGTTCATGTAATTTAAAATGTGGTCGTCGTATCTATACTTTAAAAATTAAAGACTTGATAAATATTTCGTTATAAGAATTTAAATGTTGGAAAACTTCTTATATTTCGCCCAATTAGTATAAAGTATTAGAATATCCTAATTAGTCGAAAATGTTTAAATAATTTTATACGAATGGTCGAAAAATTGTACTTCATAACATTTTAAAAACATTTTCAGGAGAAAAAAAAATTGTTCTGGACCCAAATTCAGACCTTAGACCTAACAGACCCTAAGGGTCTAGGTCGGGATCCAAAATTTTCAGACTCTACGGATTCGTCCGAGTATGGGTCCAATAAAAAATTAGGGTCTGGATCTGGGTTTTGCTGGACCCAACCCAAATCCGACCCATGCCTATCCCTACCGATAAAGATTGAAATTTTTGAAAATATGCAGAGTTAGTTTGATACTAAATCACCCTGTAAATCGATTGCGAAGATGAGAAGAACTGAGGTCTTAACAGGGAAAAAGAGCATAATAAGTTTATGAAATTATTATGTTAATAACGATTTTTACTATCTCTTGTTTTCTCTTAAGGAAGAAATATAGGTGATAGGGGACAAATGTCTGCTTTATTCTATAATTTAGAGCAAATATTGTGTTTGAATTTCTTTTCAAGTAGCCAGTTTGTAGTGTACTAGTCATCAAACGATTTAGTTTTCAAAGTGGCTACAAAGCTACAATTTTAGTGTTCATTCAAAGGAAAGTCTGATTATACTGTACATATACAAGTTCAAAAAAATTACATTGTAAACCCAATTGGTAATACATGAGTAACCTACATAACTCATCCAATATATTTTAATTGGTAAAATGTACTCCCTACGTTGCTTTCAAATTACCTTTTTTTTTCCTACTTGGTCCAACTTATTTTGCCCCATTTCTTAAAAATAACCTCATCAATTTTCACATAATCTGATTTGAAACAGACCCGAAATTAGCGACTTTAGGTTTAGATTTTTGACCCAATTAATTAAATAGGTCAACCCGACCTGATCTGTTTATTAAATGGGTTAGATTCAAGATTGAATATTTAAACCCGAAAAAATCCTATTTGACCCATTTATTAAATGGATCAGTCAAATCAGATCGACTCATATTATCTGATATTAACCCATTAATATTTAACCTAAAACTTCATATAACTTTGACATAAAAAACATATAAAAAAAAAGCTAAATAGGCCGTCCATTGCCAACACATAAAGGCCCAAGCCCCAAATTAAGAAACCCTAACCAGATTCATTTAATATATATATGTTTACACTTTACTAATTCCATTTTAATAAACCCTAAAAACTAAACAGACGCCTTCTTCGCTCTTCTTAGTTCTTAACTTTCTTATTATAGGGGTGTAAGGTTTGGTTTCAAGACAAAACCAAATCAAACCGAAATAAATTCGGTTTACAAATTTCAAGTCCAAATCCAAATTGAAATTTTATAAAACCAAATTGAACCAAACCAAAATATCTCATGCCGCACCGAATTTGACCGAACACCACCGAATTTTTTTCATAACCAAAGAAAATTGAAAATAAAAATTATAAACAGCAAAAACCAAAAATACGTTTATTAATCATTATTCTACAAAAAATAAATGATTCATGAAATAACATTAAATTGAATATCTAAATATGAAAAAAAAGAAAATACATGAATTTTCCAGATTATTGCGCTGAGAATTGCTTTCCTTTGATATCTTGAACTGCAAAATTTTTTTATAAAAAGATCAGAACAAATCTGAAGCACGAAAATCAAACTAAAAATCATAACATGTACATCAAAAATTGAAGCACGAAAAATAATAAATCAAGTATATAGATTATTACCTGAAAGAGATGTTGATGAAGAAGAATGAAGATGTTGAAATGTTGAAGCATATAGATAGACCAAACAAATTTTGAAGAAAGAGAAACTTAGGAGTGAAAACAGTGCATGTGAGTGTTTGAGAGGGAGTTGGGAGGCGTGTTTTGTTTGATAGAATTAGGGTGAAAATTTGAAAAAAAATAAGACAATTGAACAATTTTTTTTTTCAAAATAAAGCTCCGTGAAAACTTAATTCTCAAAATAAGCGTCCGTACAGCTAAACTTAAGTTTGGTAAAAGTCGCTGTTACTAACAGCGAAAGAAAAAAAAAAAAACCCATAAGTTGCTGTTACTAACAGCGACTTTAAGGTTAACTGGTCAACCCCTTTATCTCGTAGGTTGGAATGAGAAAGTAATTGAGAACTGAAAATTTAAAACTCATTAAGTCGCTGTTACTAACAGCGAATTAAAAAAAAATTATTTTTTTTATTATTATTTTTTTAATCCGCTGTTAGTAACAGCGACTTAAGTCTTCTTCGTTATTTCAGTTACTTCCTCATTCCAACCTACGAGATTAAGGAGTTGACTGGTCAACTCCTTAAGTCGTTGTTAGTAACAGCGACTTAGGATTTTATTTTTTCTTTTATTTTTTTTTGATTTTCGCTGTTAGTAACAGCGACTTACACCAAGCCTAGGTTTGGATGTACGGATGCTTATTTTGGGAATAAAGTTTTCACGGAGCTTATTTTTGAAATAAAGTTGTTCAATGCTCTTATTTTTTTCAAATTTTCGAATTAGGGTTTAGTCTTTGTGGGCTTTTATATGTGATTGTGGGCTTTTATTTGTAAACATTTTTAGGCCTAAAAACTGAATTTTATGTTATTTCGGTGGATTGTTTGTTTTTTTCGGTTTTTATTGTGTAAAACCAAATCCAAATCGAAATAAATTCGGTTTTCAAAATGTGAATCCAAATTGCACCCAAAAAAAATCAAACTAAATTTCTTATTTGGTTTGGTTTGGATTGATTTGGTTTTCGATTTTAAACCAAATAAGTTTTACCCCTACTTCTTACTACCATCTTACTACTATTTTCATTGTTCTTACTGCCATCTTTAATTCTTCATAATGATTTTTGGTTCGTGTTTGTCTTTTTTGTGTTCGATTTTTTCGATTTGTTTGTGTTCCATTTTCACAATGATTTTTGGTCCGTTAGCACTGTCGTCTGCCATTTTGTTTTTAATGATTTTGTTTGTGTTACATTTTGTTTTTAATAATTCTTTTTCTAATTGTCTGTCGTCTTCCGTTTAAATGTTGTGTTCCATTTGAATTTTGTTTACATTTTCTTAATGATTTTGTTTGTGTTCGATTTTGTTTTTATTTTTCATATACTGTTTTATACTGTGTTTTTACTTGTCAACTGATTTTGTTTTGAATTTTTTATATACTATTTTATACTGTGTTGTTTAGAAGTTTAAACTATTTTTTGTATTTCTTCTTAGGTAATGGATACCACTGAACCTGAACATGTTCAAGTTGACTCAGAAGAAGATCTGGTGGAGGTTAAGAGTAGTGACACAATGAATAAGAAGGATCTTAAAAACAAAGGTAACAAAACAATTCATATAATTGGTAAGAATTTTAAACGACAACGTAGACTTACATCTGGTGTTTGGATGATTTGAAGTTGTGGATGAAACTGATGAAGAAGAAAATCTATTATGTAAATTTAAAAAATGTGAAAAAACGTTTAGGGAAAATAGTAAAATGGGGACAGAAAATTTAATTCGTCATGTAAAAAATTGCAAAATGAGGACATTTCGTGATGTTAGTCAAATGATAATGGAGAATTCTACTGCTGGTTTAGAAAATAGATTGCCTGTATTTGATGTTGCTGTTTTTAAAAGTTGATGCTAACTTTCATTGTCCTATTGTGGAAGAATGGGCTAAAATTGATATTTTTTTGAAGTTTTGAAAAGTTTTTTGAAAGCTACTCGATCTTGCTTTTTCTAGGACTAAATATCCTATTGCTAACTTATACTTTCCTATTGTGTTGAGGGTGAGATTACTTTTAAAAAGTGAGATGGAGAGTATGGATGGTTTTATGAAGAAAATGGCTTGTAAGATGTATGAAAAATTTAGGAAATATTGGAGTGATTTTAGCATTATTATGGCAGTTGCTTTTATGTTAGATCCTAGGTTTAAGCTTCAATTTGTTCAATGGAGCTTCAAAAATGTTTATGGAGATGGTGTTGAATATGAGAAAGAAGTGGCTAAGGTGAGGGAGAAAATACAAGAATTTTATAATATCTTTGCTCTTAAACTATCTGCAACTTCTCCAAGACAAAAATATGAAAGTTTACATGTTGGAAATGTTGAAGATGCTACCGATGAGTTTATGACTGTAAGTTTCTGATTTTTTTTCCATAATTATATAAGTTTTTGTTTGTTTCTTTACCTTTTAAAGATTTTGTTGTAAATGCTTGTTTTATAGGACTTTTCATAGTTTCTCTAATGAGCATAGTACTGTGAGTATGAAATCTGATTTGGAGGAGCAACTATTGCCTCGTTCAATTAATCTTGATATTCTTGCGCATTGGAAGGCAAATGCATCTCGTTATCCAATACTTTCTTTAATGGCTAGAGATATTCTTGCCATTCCTATATCTACCGTGGCTTCCGAATTTGCCTTTAGCATTGGTGGTCGGGTACTTTGTTGGTATCGAAGTGCCTTGAAGCCAAATATTGTCCAAGCTATTGTTTGTCTAAAGGATTGGACATTTGAAAGAGGTAATTTTCTATATACTAATATGTCTAAGTTAATATTGGTTTTGGTTAGTTGCTTTTATTGGTGTTAATATTTTTGTTTGTTTGATAACTTATATTTTTGTTTGTTAATGAAGCAAAAATGGAATCATAATTGGATGAGCTTTGTGGGATGGTAATGAAGATTAAAGTTGAAGATGAAGAAGACATATCTTGCCCTAGTCCAACTCCAAGTCCAAGTCCAAGTTTCGATCAACATGAATTCAGCTCAAAAGCATCTTCCTCAAGCAACATATTTTAGATTATGATGGTTTGTAGAAACTAATTATGATGCTTTTGGTTATGGCTTGTCAACTTAACTAATTATGGGTCACATGACCTGAAGTATATGGGTCAAATGACCTGAAATATGTAGGTTCAATGACCTGAAAAAACCGAATAAAATAAAAAAAACAGGTTAAATGGGTATTTAGTAGGTCTACCCGACCTGCTACAGATCAAGTCGGGGTTTCAATTTCTAACTTATTTAATTAAATAGGTCAGGTTCAGATTAAGGGTTTATTGACCCATTTATATATGATTCGAACCTAAAAATGACCCAACCCGATCTGTTTGACATCCTTAAATTTTTACTGTGTATATTATCTCCTATTTTTAATGACCCTATCACTTTAAACCACTATGCTCAACGCTTTAGTTTTTGTGATATTTACAAACAGGATAAAATGAGTCTGAGGGAGGGAGTAATGCATATTGCAATATTGCACATGTATTTTGTCGGGCTATAAGAGGGGTGTTGGACAAGCAAAAACTTCTGTGGTTGGTAATATCATTTGGCTTTTTTCCCTGAAAATTTGGGGCCAAACATTAATTTTTGTGTTAGGCATGGCTATTTTCCTTGAAAATTTGGGGCTAAACTTTATGCCACCTTTGTCTTTGATGATGTCTTGCTACTACAAGTTTTACATTTTCTTTTTTGTCATTTTACCATTTCTGTTGAGTCATTTTCATACCCAAAACAAAAATTTATTCGCAATTTTACCAGCTAAAAAAGCAATGCCCTTTCCACAATGTATAATTAATCATGTTTGGGAGACTTGGTAAACTCGATTCCTTCTAAAATACCTATGGTCATGTCATCTTCATGGATATAAATCTTTGCATGTAGCATCATGTATGATGCAGCATCTTTAATGGCTAACATGATTAAGATATATGTTTGCATGATGTGTTATGATCAAGGCTCTCCATGGCTAAGATATGTTAATAGAGCTACTGGACATTGTGAAAACCTGAATAAAAATTTCAGGCATTTTGGACTTTGTATGTGTTTGGATCAAGATCTAAATGTGTTTGGATCAAGATATAAGGTTCTAGATCTTGATCCTTACTTTAGATTGTAAGATATTCACCAAATCTTCAAAATTACGTAGTAGTAGATGCATGAAAATAGTGAATGAAAGCATGCTTCTCTCATATGAAAGTAAGATGTTTTCACAAATTAGGCAAAAGTGATCTTCGCATTAAATACGTCACTCCACGCCCAATGAGGGGCTACCACGACAAGGGACATGGTGCACTTTACACACAAAAGTAAGAAAAAAGGTGTGGGATTACATGGACTTGCCCAACGATAACATAAGGGTTAAAAAAGACACTTCGTTATCCTTAGGTTTCCTATGCTTCAAGTTATGATTGTATATAAATACTCTAACATTCCCCTCCATCAAGGTATCAAAACTCTAACTCATTTACTTCTATTAACTATTAATCCTCTTTCATTGAAAAATAGTAGTTAAGGTCTCACGTCATAAACAATCCATAGTAAGTTCCTCCAAGCTAAAACCCAAGTGCACTTGGGATTAGGCTTCTTAGATAATCACATAATATATTCACTGACTTGAGCATTAAAGGCGGTTCTCAAAGTCAAACTCTGAGCCCTCTAACGTGTGTTTCTTGTATAGACTTGGTCGTTGAAGTGGTCTTACTATAAAAAGATAAAAATCGCAAGTACAAGCCTCTCACCTAACAAATAATCTCATAAACTTTCTTGAAATAACTAAGATTAGTGTTAATAAAATGTGTCTAATCCTAGACAAGAATATTTTGGCGAAGGAATAAAAGTCAATCATTCTTTCTTAGCCTTCTCTTTAAGAACTCTAACTCGAATTAACCAACAACAGCTCAAAGCTAGAAGCTAAAGAGCAGTTCCCTCTTGAAAAATCTCAAACTCGAGCTAGACTCATGGGAAACCAGCCCCCAGCAAAAGCTGAATCAGGCTAGGCAAACCCAATACCCTTATTTTTCCTAAGACATTATTGAGCTAGCTCCTTCTTTGAGACATTTAAAACAATCTAGGTAGTCCTAATGGGAGAATGTTGTAAGCTCCGGTAGGTGGGATCCTTTACTCCTGAATGTTAAGGGAAGACAAAACATTACACTAAAGTAAGAGGTTACCACTCCTACACCACGAACATAATAATTCACCCCAACAGAGAATAAGTTGGTTACTTAACTTGCTGCAGCATTCGTTAACGTCATAACCTCATGGAAAGAGAGGTTGATTCGTTTGGGAGAGAGCCAAAACTCAAAGACCCAATCCCATCTTCTCGAGAAGGCACCCATTTCAGTTGGGGTTGGACCGAAAGGGAATATGACCAAACCGAATCCAAAATTTCTAAATGTGAGCAAGAGGAATCAAAAAAATTTGGGGGAGATCTTCCATCCATAGCAGGATTGGGAAACCACAAAACCCTAAACCCAAAAAGAGATTTAGAGTTGCTTAGGTTTAAACTCTCAACTATTAATCTCACTAGGCTTTAGAAGGGAATGCAGGAAATTGAGCCTTGATCTAAAGGATATAATAAAAGCAAGGGCCCCTAGATCACAGTAGAAACTCAGATCAATATCAGTGGCCTCTTTCCCAGAGTACATACATGAGATAGTTGAATCTCCAGGAAAGAGAGTAAAGTTCCCGGCTCATCTAACTTACAATGGGAAGTCATTCCTAGATCACCTGCTCACCTTAAACAACAAGATGGGCATGGATGATTTCACTAACGCTAGTTAGTGCAAGAACTTCATCTTGACACTGTATAAGAACTCCAGTAAATTGGTTTAGATTTACTGGATTCTATCACTGGGTTTGATGATCTAGTCAAAGTTTAAAAATCATTTCTCATCAAGGAATGTAGAGATAAATCAGTCCATTGAGATTATAACCCTACGACTAGCAAAGACGAGTCCCTCTGCAACTATATGTTTAGGTTTAGTTTGGAAATTCCTAATTGATGGTTCTTCTTATAATGTGGGTGAAGAAGCAAACATAGTTTTGATAACCCTAACGAGTACACCATGGAATATGCTTTGAAGTTTCAATACAAAACAACAAATAATGAAGCAAAATATGAGGTTATAATTGCAGGACTACAATTATGTAAAACCTTGGAGGCCAAATATGTTAGCTTGAATAATGATTCAAATTTAGTGGTGGATCAAATTTTGAGGAAGTACGAAGCTAGGGAGGTCATCATGGTGAAATACATGGTGAAATGTAAAGAACTCATATCTGAGTTTGAATCCTTCTAGATGAGAGACCACCCAAATCTCAAAATGAGTTGGTTAATTGTGTCCAGGACATAAAAAGGTTGGTTTCGGTAAGTTTAAAGTCACTAAGTAGAATCCTGGAAGAAACCACTTATGCCTTTTCCATCAATTTTCCAAACTAGATGAGTCAAATCATCGAGTATAAGGAAGAAGGGATCATCTCTGGACACATGCCAAGAAAATAAAAAAACAAACCTCGCCTAGTTCTTTCTAGTGGAAAATGAGTTATACAAGAAGACCGTCAAAGGGCCAATACTATGAAGGTTGTTGCGGGCACCATTTGGGTGCAAGGGCTCTTGCTCACAAGGTAATTATTATAATCTTTTACTGGCTCTGCGCCTTGAAGGACACCAAAAAGTTAGTCCAAAAACGTGAGAAGTGCTTAAAGTTTGCTCCTAACATCAAGTAACTAGCCTCAGAGCTTAAACATAGCTACAATTTAAGCCCATTTGCCTCATAGAGATTGGATCTATTGGGTCATTTTAAACAAGCAATATGGACTAGTCGATGATCTTATATCTCAACTAAAGACTGCGATAATGGGTCCTACAGGCTCAAAATGGGGAAAAGGGAAGATTTAAGGCATAGATGGAACATTAGAATGTAACAACCCGACTCACCGTTAACTGAGTAAACAGGGTCATCACTGGGTTCGTTTCTCGAGAAACTGAAATCACACTTTCAAAACTAGAGCAAAGGGGACACCAGCTTTTCAACGTAACCAACTCAGCTAATTCTCAAACCAAACATCTAACTAAAACACAAGTAATCATACAACTCACTTAGATCCCAATATAACCAACACAACCAAAACTAATATACATTTATCCAAAAACCTAATAAAAACTACAAATTCCTACGTGCTCAGCTCAATATACATCCTTAGAACCTCTAATCACCTCCAATAACCCATCATTCCCGACCGGTTCCGATCTGCAAACAAGCTAAAACTTGAAAATAACAAAGGGTTAGATTAAACTGAATGAGAAGAATAAAATAATTCAAGAAGAAAAGATGCAAAGATCATAAATTTATTTACTACCTCAATAAAATGGCGGCAATTGAAACCCAAAGAAGGTAATGTCGCTCAGAAATCAGACTTGGGAACAAGGTTCTGCGGTTTGCTTCTTTCGAAACTCACAACATGGAAGAATCAAGGCTGGTCACCGATGAACGGATGTTGCTTGTCGCTGTGTTTACAAGAATCAACTATTAGAGTCAAACAAAAATGCCATTGCCATTATCTTGAACCAAGGACGAAGAAAGGAAGAAAAATATATGGGTAAGCTGTTCAATTCGAAAATCAGAGAAAGAAGAAAGATGGATATACCTGCTGTTGCTTCAAAAATCAAATGAAGAAGATGGATTAGGGCTCTACTTCTTTAAAGAAATCACAAAAGAGAGAAGAATTTCGCAGAGGGAAAAAGATTTTGAATCTTGTTTCAACGAAAATCAAGGGCAAGAATCCTTGTTCACCTTTGAAAATCAGACAATAGAATGCAAGGAAGAAGTATTTTGCGGCACTACTGAGAGGAATACAAACTGATTCGATGGCGAGGAAGGAGAAGAATGGTTCGTGCCCTAGCACCATTGACGTTTTCTTTATAGAAATTTAGAGAAATAAGGGTTTGAAGATTCAAAGAGGAATGTCGTGACGGGAAGGAGATCGACTATTAGTTGAAGAATTTCAGTGTGGTTCTGCCATTTTCAGAGGGAATGGCGAGAGAAAAGGAGGAAGATAAGGGTTTATGCGAATGGGAGGAAGAAGGAAATGGTTTTTGACTTCGAGTTCATCGCGTGAGAGAGGGAAGGAAGGGTTTGGGTATTTTAATCAAAATAAAAGAAAAGGAAAAGAGGGAAGAAATTAAATTGAGAATGTTTCATGTCATGTGTATTTAAGATCATTCTCGCACTGATAATTCTCTTAAACTGACTCGTCTTAAAATGTTAATTTCGCGAATGTTACATTCTAATCAACTTGAAAAGAACTTCGTCCTCAAAGTTAAACTAAGTCTTAAGCACATACTTAAATATCCAGCTTGCATACATATCATAAGGCTATGTTACCCAATTACTCATACTCTATGCATTGAAAGAATCTATATCACTCGTACTAACTATGTGAACCCACCAAACTTTAAGGCCTAGCATAGATAAAATTTAGTATTATTCCGAAATCTTATGATTCTACCCAACTTAGAATGAAGTTCGTCTCGAACTTAACTTTCTAAGACTAAGGAGATGCAATAGCTATAAAGCGATAAACATAGAAATACTTGAGCAAAAAACAAGGGATGATCGTGTCTCATGGCATCTTCTGCCTCCCACGTGGCTTCTTCGATAACGTGATTAGACCATAGCACCTTCACAAGCGTTACACCGCCCCGACGTGTATCACGCGTCTTCCTATCTAGGATCTGCACAGGAATCTCCTCATATTGTAAGGTGTCATCCAAGGTCAACTGTTCGGCTGCAGAACGTGTGAGTCGTCTCTGATGTATTGTCTCAGCTAGGATACGGGAAACATGTCATGCACTCAGTCAAAAGATGCTGGTAACGGAAGACGATAAACTACCTCACCTAGGTTGATATCATGTACCGCTTGCCAATCAAAACCTAATAAATTTATAAGTAACTTGACCCATACTGAAACCAAAGTATAGTTTATTATAACCTCAATTAAACATTTATTTGCATTTTTCATCCAAATCTCTAGACCATAATCATTATAAGCTTTAACTCAAACATAAATTCTTATCATAACTACTAAGCACAACACTTCAATAATAACAACTCAAGTATTGACTATTTTCACATATACCCACTAAGATCCTCTATGAGGTGTTCACAATTTTACCTACTACCGTCTCAATCAAATATCCTATAATCTTTATAACCCAACATCTTAAACTTTAAATGCCATCTTTAGAACATATAAACCATACTATTTTGATAACTTAAGTCTATGACTAAAGATCCTTTATAACAACTTTTGTTGAAAACCTACTTCTATTCTTGATGTTGATACATCCTTCTTGTACTTAACAAAACCTCAAGTTTACCAGTGACCTTCCATCCTTAAGTTATATTTACACTTCTAACCAACAAAAGAAACTTGGTACATCTTAATGATAATCACACAATTTTCTAATAACTCTACTAAATCTATAGGCTCCAATATTCAAATAGATTACAACGTATGACAAGATTCAATAACAATGAAAGTTCATCGCTTACATCAAAATATGAACACTATATGCAACTCAATCACTAGGCTTGAAAATCAATATCAATTGCTCTTAACTTAAGCTTTCTATCAATGATGTGCAGTACTTTGTCTTCACTAACTCTCCTACTATGTCACAATCATTTTCAAAGTTCAACTCACTTATAATTAAACACTAACGATACATACTTCACAACCATATGACCTTGCTTTTATGCACCAACCTATAATCATAATCATGGATCGACAAATAAAAACTGATAGAAAAGCGCTAGCAACGAGGTGACACGATTCGCAATCTTAGGACATACTATTCTAGCTACTAAAACGATAATCGAAAAGGAACTATAATAAGCAATAAGACATTGGCATCATCAGAAAACAAATTCTAACACTGCATCGTCGAACTGAATCTTCTTGCCGTCACGATCAATCGTTAAGAGCGTTTTCTCGTTTTACCCCGTAATCCTCACACCTCACATCCTACATTTCTAAGAAAACCTGACTAAATCAAACACCTAGGTTAATACCATAATCATATTCACTTTTGTTCCTATCTTATCTTAAACATATAAATCCTCAAATCACGTTTTTCCTTACTCCCAAGATTGTATACCCGCTAAATGAACTAGCCCTAAGGATTAGCCATGGTCGCGGGTTGGCTCTGATACCAACTGTAACAACCCGACTCACCGTTAACTGAGTAAACATGGTCATCACTGGGTTCGTTTCCCGAGAAACTGAAATCAAACTTTCACAACTTGAGCAAAGGGGACACCAGCTTTTCAACGTAACTAACTCAGCTAATTCTCAAACCAAACATCTAACTAAAACACAAGTAATCATACAACTCACTTAGATCCCAATATAACCAACACAACCAAAACTAATATACATTTACCCAAAAACCTAATACAAAACTACAAATTCCTACGTGCTCAGCTCAATATACATCCTTAGAACCGCTAATCACCTCCGCTAACCCATCCTTCCCGACCTGTTCCGATCTGCAAACAAGCCAAAAGTTGAAAACAACAATGGGTTAGATTAAACTGAATGAGAAGAATAAAATAATTCAAGAAGAAAAGATGCAAAGATGCTTGCAAATTGATGATAAGATATGTAACAACAATCATCAAAAGGACAAAGATCATACATTTATTTACTACCTCAATAAAATGGCAGCAATTGAAACCTTAAGAAGGTAATGTCGCTCAGAAATCAGACTTGCGAACAATGTTCTGCGGTTTGCTTCTTTCGAAACTCACAACATGGATGAATCAAGGCTGGTCACCGATGAATGGATGTTGCTTGTCTCTGTGTTTACACGATCAACTATTAGAGTCAAACAAAAACGCCATTGCCATTATCTTGAACCAAGGACGAAGAAAGGAAGAAAAATATATGGGTAAGCTGTTCAATTCGAAAATCAGAGAAAAAAGAAAGATGGATATACCTACTGTTGCTTCAAAAATCAAATCAAGAAGATGGATTAGGGCTCTACTTTAAAGAAATCACGAAAGATAGAAGAATTTCGCAGAGGGAAGAAGATTTTGAATCTTGTTTCAACGAAAATCAAGGGCAGGAATCCTTGTTCACCTTCGAAAATCAGACAATAGAATGCAAGGAAGAAGTATTTTGCGGCACTACTGAGAGGAATACAAACTGATTCGATGGCGAGGAAGGAGAAGAATGGTTCGTGCCCTAGCACCATTGACGTTTTCTTCATAGAAATTTAGAGAAATAAGGGTTTGAGGATTCAAAGAGGAATGTCGTGAAGGGAAGGAGATCGACTATTAGTTGAAGAATTTCAGTGTGGTTCTTCCATTTTCAGAGGGAATGGCGAGAGAAAAGGAGGAAGATAAGGGTTTATACGAATGGGCGGAAGAAAGAAATGGTTTCTGACTTTGAGTTCATCGCGTGAGAGAGGGAAGGAAGGGTTTGGGTATTTTAATCAAAATAAAAGAAAAGGAAAAGAGGGAAGAAATTAAATTGAGAATGTTTCATGTCATGTGTATTTAAGATCATTCTCGCACTGATAATTCTCTTAAACTGACTCGTCTTAAAATATTAATTTCCCGAATGTTACATAGAAGGATTTGGAAACAATATGTAGCTAGATTGCCTTGTAAATATTCAATATAAATGTAATAAAAAATCTTTTTTTTAAATATTTTACGTGGATACAAAAAATAATTCCTTGAAATTGGCATCTAGAAGTGACTCGATTTGCACATTAGAGGTTACAAGGACAGGGCTTGAGGCGAAGGGTGACTAAAACCCTTAAATTCAGAAATATTGATGAGTTAATGCTATGGGAGATTCAAGAGGCAGGATGGTTAAAGCTTGACAAAATAAATATGTTTTGATGAGTTTTCTAGGAGATACAAAATCTCAAACCAGAAAAAATCAAGAGTCAACCTACTACCTACTAGGTTCAATGGAGTTAGGCATTAGATGGTAATCCTATCAAATTAGCCCGAGTACGTTGAAATCTTTCTATGTCCAAATCCTTTGGAGTCTAAGTTTGAAGCTATTGGATTGGGGGTAAGGATAGAAAGTGGACCTGAGCTAATCAATGAACCAGAAATTTGGCCAAAAATTTTCATGTAAAAAAACTCTAAGTGAGAACTTAAGTAATGCAATACATCAGAATTTAAAAAAACAACTTATTCAAGTATGATATTTTAAGGTGGAGAAAAGTATTATAATTATTTTAGAGAAATAAATATTAGGCCTTGTTGACTTGATTCCTTTAATCGATCCATCATTTATATGTAATGATGGAAGACAATATTGTATGTTTATTATTGATCAAGTACATGCTATTATTTCTATGTGGCTTGTATGTTTACATAGCATGAAAAACGTAAGTGCGTAAAAGTTTACATTATAGCCGTTTGCTATACTGTTGGCAAACATTTTTGTTGCCTTATTTGTCTACATCTCAACGACTACTAAAAGATCTCAAAAGATATGATGTCTATCTATTCTATTTTGTAAGATCATACACTATATGAGAAGATATTAGAATTGATTTATTTCCTAAAGTTGCCATATATAAAGAGATATTTAATACATACTTGTCTAAAAATTGGATATATTATTCTAAGCAAGTAATATGTTTATTCTAAGGTAATATTCTGATTTCCTACTGCCATGTATGTTTATATACTAACAAGTTTTAATGTAGGAAAGTTGCCTTGGATACAAAGATACGGTAGCAACGCTCCAGTTAAGGCAAGTTACTGTTAAGGATTCGAAGCTTCAATGGTTTTATAATCTGAAAGTTAAAGAGATGAAAGACACGAATTAACACACCAACGAATACACTCTAAACATACATTGCAAAAAGTCTTTCAAGTCTCAAAGAATCCTCCTTCAAGAATTACTCTAAAGACCTACATTTAAGATAACTTTCTCAGGTTGTCTTGTAATTTATAAAAGTAATTTCTTGTTCATAAATTGTAATGTTCGATTCATTGTAAGGAAGAAACATAGAAGAGATATATCTTTAGTTCAATAGGATTAAAGTTTCGAGTTTGGTAGCATTATGGCTACGAGGGGTTTAAAAGATAAGTGTGACCTTCATCTAAAACTTTTATCTAAAAATCTAAGGGGAAAGTGAACAAAGAGTATTAGCCAAAATCCTAAGAGCTAGGGAAAAGCTCTAAATGTCATTTGAAGGACTGAACTCTTTACATCTCTATGTTCTTTATTTTCGCAACTTTACATTTTGTTTTTATCCATTGCTCAAAAAAAGTCCCACACTTATTCCGCAAAACAACTTTTGTTTTTAGTTTCTAGGTTTTAACTTACCTTGTCAAGGCACTGACTTGTTATCAGCAAAAAGTTATCATACTCTAAACTACCCCCCTTCTAGAGTATTCCATCACCCTTATTAATTCATCAGACTCATTGATTTTCAAAGGAATAAGTAAAATGTTGTTGAGCCAAAATCTATAATTACTATAGTATTTAGGCTAGAAAAGTATAATAAAGATAATAATAAGGAAAATTTACTTTTAAAAATTCGAGCTTCGAGTGGTGTTCTTTTAAAAATCCCACCTTTTGATAATTTTGGAAACATTCGACCTTTGTACCACATTTTCTCTTAAAGATCTTTCCTATTTCCTTGACCTATGGTAACCGGTTTTCCTTTTATAAAAAAGTAAGGACACGTGTGATATTCTTATTTATCATTTCATAATTATTTACAAAAACTAAAAAACTAAAAAACAAAAAATAAAAACAAATCAACACCCGTCCCCTCCTTCATGCCTCACACCTCCCTCTTCATGGCCAACCACCACCCTCAGCCACAATAACACCGCCCTAAAAACATACCCTTGAATCCACCTTTAACTCCTTACAAACACCATCAGCAATAGCCACCTCCGCCTCTCTCTCTCTCTCCCATATTTAAATGAATCAACACCAAACCACCATAACCATCTCTTTCCCCTCTTTCCACCAAACCACCATAACCATATCCCTCCTCTCTCTCTCTCTCTCTTTCTCAAATGAAAAATAAAGCTCACATTGAAGCGTCAATATGGTATGTTTATTTAACCGAGGAAGCATCGCATTTTGTATCCCATTATTTTAAGCCACCTGTCCAATGCAAGGTCAGAGACCTTCTTAGTAATGATGATAGAAGTTACAACAATGTTATATCTAGTGTGTTGTCAATATTCAGTCATCCAATAAGATTTCATGGAAAAGGAAAAACATATATTTTGGATGAAAGAGATTACGAGATTGCCCACTGATACGTGCTAATGAACTGTCCAGATATGGATGTATTTGTGTCTGAGTTTAAAAGTTCAATTCAAAGACATGAACCGAATTGGTCAAGTCAGAGGATTGAAGCGTTTGTGCAATAGAATTTTACATATGCGTTCAGGACATCAGTATGTTTTTCTTCTTTTAACATCTTTTATATATGACAAAATTATGTTATTAAAATTCATAAAATTATTTTCATTTATCTCATAGACAAGACAAGGATTATTTAATAACCAAGAGAACAGTGAGATTTTGAAGCAGATGGCTGAAGGAGAACTTAACGTAACACCCTAAGAAATAGGTCGAACTTTTGAAAACACCTTTAATGAAAAACATGAGCCAAAACCTACTAATGTGAGTGTTACCGCCACATCTATTTCTAATAAAATAAATGTAAGGCTTAACGACTAAGAAATAACTTAATAACTTTAAATCCAACAAAGGTCTTACAACATAAGAAAACACTGAAACGCAATCTATGTCCATATAAAATTTAAACAACTTAAGGTAAAACTTAAACTAAAATACGACTCTAATAAAAGCTATGTTTCTAGGCGATCCTCACTCCACGATTCCCACGTGATCAATAACCTGCAACAAAGAATACAAGAAAAACACGGGAAAAACTCCCAAAATCAGGAAATTGAGTAATTCCAACTCCATCCCATAAAACAATTAAGTTTGAATATTATTTAAGAAAATAAAACATAATTTGAGTTGAAATTAACTTTGGAAAGTAATATAAAACTGATTAAAAAAAAAAAACCAATTTATGAAAACAATATGAATAATATTACATAAACCAATTATTTTATTTGATATTTATTAATGACAAGACATGTCCAGTTATTAGTTTGAGGGAACGAGAACGCCAGTAGGCCAAGGCTTTACCCCTATACCTACTTCATCAAGAGGTCGTCACCCCAAATAATTCAAGGCCAGCAGAGTAGTCTCAGGAAATCCTAGTGTGCACACCCCTTCTACTTGGATCACGACAACTAGAAAGAAGACCAATCATCGTATCAAGTAGCAGAAATAATAACCTGTCAGCAGCTATACTAACAAAACAGGGCAACCTGTTCATCCTCCTTATACTTGGATCACAACAAATATAAGAGCCTCATTTCTCTCGTGTTTCACTTTACGTGATTTAATAGATTTTAATAATTAGTTGCGAGCACACAAACATATAATCAAACATACATTATTTATTTTATTTTAGCATCATAAATTTTCCCAACAAAAATATGTCTTAATAATATTCAATGGCAATATTAATATCATAATATTTTTCTCCAAAATTCAATTGCATTTAAAATCATTATTAAAAAAATAATACTACTTTCATCAAAATAATAATATTATAAATATTTCTCTTTCAAATTAAACCGTTTCTAATTTCGTTGTCAAAATAATAATATAAATTTTATCAAAATAGTAATTATAAATTCAAGTTTGACAAAAATAATAGTAGATATAATTTGAGAATATATAAAACATAATATCATACAAAATAATGTCATATCAAATAATGCATCCCATTCAAACACATTAATTATCACTTAGCACATAACACTAACGGGATAGTCCTAATTAGATGAACATTGAGAATTACCTTGTCACGCGATCCTAGACAAACGTACGCTCCTAATAATCTCCGTCTACGAATCCGCTGTTTAAACGATAAAATAATATATCTCAAATTAATACCCCAATCAACCAATAAATAAATTAAAAGACTCTCGTTTTTATATATAATTTATTATTTTTTTAAAAAATAAACGCAATTTCAAAATGTAGTTAAAATTTTAAAGAGTAGAAGTAATGGTTTTAAAAGAAAAGGATAAAGTTTAAATATTAATTAAAAAGGATTTATAAAAAAGAAAAAGAAAATATATAAAATAAGTTATAAAAAAAGTTGTCATACTTAGAAACTTAGATTTAGGAAATGGGTTGCAAGTACCTAACCCACGAAGAAAACAGAAGGAAAGAAGAGAGAGAAGGAGAACGGGAGAAGGAAGAAGGAGAAAGCTGCCAGTCGGCGGTGGCTTCGGTGACCGCCGTCGTACGCCGGTGGTATCCCGGTGGTCTCCGTATCGCCGGTAAACTAAGGTCAGACTATTTTTTTTATCAAATAAAAGATGGGTGTTTTTCAATTAGCATAAATTTTTAGGTTTTGGATATAAAAACCTCTAACAAAATGATGAAATTTATACCTTTGATATCAAAATCATGCATTTTCTTGACTGAATTTTAAGCAAATGGAAGATGGAGGAAGTAGTTTGGAGGAGAAAAAGGAAGTGTAAGTAATAATATGTGAATGAATTAAGGGTAATTAGATTAATTTATAGTGGGTAAATGAGGTTAGTTATAAGATTTAGAGGGAGAAGTGGGAAGTTATATGTATATATATATATTAAATTTCTGAAATTTTTTTTATATTTGTTATTATTTTTTTTCTTTTTATTTTTAAAAAAACGGATGTTACATACACTCCCCCTTAAAACAAAAGTTCGTCCTCGAACTTAAAGTTAAACTTAAAATACTGATATACTAAAAGACATAACCCCCTATTTTAAGAAGTTTCGTCCTCGAAACTCAAATGTACCTGTTCGAAAAGTTCGGGGTGTCGCTTTCTCATGTCAACTTCGGTTTTCCATGTTGCTGCTTCGGTTTGTTGGTTCGTCGATAATGTCTTAATCAGTTTAATTTCCTTGTTTTGGGTACATCTTGTTTTGGTATCAAGGATTTTTATTGGTTTTTCTTCAAAGGTAAGGGTTTCATCAAGTTCAATGGTTTCAGGTTGTATGATATGGGAAGGGTCATGGATATATTTTCGGAGTTGGGATACATGGAAGACATTGTGGACTTTGGCTAGATTCATAGGTAAGGCTAAGATATAGGTTACTTCCCCAATTCGTTCCAATACTTCATAAGGATCTACAAAACGAGGACTCAACATGCTCTTCCTACCAAATCTCATGACACCCTTGGTTGGTGACACTTTGAGCAAAACTTTTTCACCTACTTCAAACTCTAATGCTCTCCTCCCTTTGACACTTTGACGATCTTGCGCGCCCCTTATACGTTCCTGAATCATCTTTACCTTCTTTGTAGTCTCTTCAACCATTTCTTGTCCTAGTCCCATCGACTCATTTACATTATCCCAACATATAGGACTCCTACACTTTCTCCCATATAGAGCTTTGTAAGGTGCCATTCCTATGCTAGAATGAAAAATATTATTGTAAGAAAACTCTACATACATCAAATTATCCTCCCATGATCCACCAAAATCCATAACACATGCTCTTAACAAAACCTTAAGAGTCTGAATCGTTTTCTTTGTTTGACCGTCTGTTGCTGGATGAAATAAAGTATTGAACTTTAGTATCGTGCCCACTGCTTCTTGTAACGTCTTCTAAAATTTGGACAGAAATCTCGAATCTCTATCCAATACAATGTCCTTAGGCACACAATGCAATCTCACTACCTCTTGAAAATACGCGTCCGTATCTGTTGCATTGTCCAAGTATTCTTCATAGCTATAAACCTTGTTGTTTTTGTTAATCGATCCACTATCACCCATATGGCATTCTTCCCTGTTTTCGACTTTGGCAATCCTACTACAAAGTCCATTGAAATCGACTCCCATTTTCATCCAGGTACTTTTAATGGTTGCAATTTTCCCCTCGGCTTCATATGTTGAATTTTCACCTTCTGACACGTTAGACAATTCGCCACAAAGCCTGCAACTTCACGCTTCATGTTGGGCCACCAAAAGTTCTTCTTAAGATCCTTGTACATCTTATCACCACTAGGATGTATTTAGTATGGGGAATTATGGGCTTCAGTCATAATCTTAGTCTTAAGCTCCTCATCATGCGGTATGCACCATCTTCCTTTATACTTCATTACGCCATTTTCATCACTTTCAAACTCAGGTGCTTGACCATCCTCCTTCAAGTTCTTCAATTTAGTTAACCAGTTATCCATAACTTGCTTCACTCTAATTTCCTCAAAAATATCGAATTCAATCATCATTCCATTCAATTGAGTACCCACATATCCATATTCTACCACTTCTAAGTTCATCCTACGAATCTCTTCACACAACTCGTCTGCCAAAATTAACGCATTCATTGTATGACTTGACTTCCTACTCAGAGCATCAGCTACTTTGTTTGCCTTTCCTTCACAATATTCAAATCCAGATCATAATCCTTAATGAGTTCTAACCATCGTTTTTGTCTCATATTCAACTCCTTTTGAGTGTACAAGAACCTCAAACTCTTGTGATCGGTATAAATCTTGCACTTTACTCCAAATAAATAATGTCTCCAAATTTTCAATGCAAAGACTACAGCTCCCAACTCTAAGTCATGTGTGGGGTAATTCTTCTCATGCGGCTTAAGATGTCGTGAAGCATATGCTACCACTTTCCCATCTTGCATCAACACACAACCTAGTCCAATCTTAGATGCGTCTGTATAAACCTCATATTCTCCACTTTCATTTGGTAAAGTCAGCGCAGGAGCAGAAGTAAGGCTTGATTTCAACTCTTGGAATGCCGTTTCACACTTCTCATCCCATTGAAACTTAGTGGTCTTCTTCATCAAATTAGTGATAGGCTGAGCGATTCTCGAGAAATTCTTCACAAATCTCCTATAGTATCAGGCTAGACCTAAGAAACTTCTCACTTCTGTCACATTAGTGGGTGTAGGCCAGTTCATTACCGCTTGAACCTTTAAGGGATCTACCGCTACTCCATCCTTTGTAATTACATGCCCCAAAAAATGCTACTTTTTCCAACCAGAATTCACATTTTGAAAATCATGCTCTTCTCGATTCATAGAGTATACTAAAATATCATCAATAAAACAACTACAAACTTATCCAAATAAAGCTGAAAAATCCTATTCATAAGGTCCATAAAGGCAACAGGTGCATTAGTGAGTCCAAAGGTCATGACGGTGAACTCATAATGGCCATACCTTGTTCGAAAAGCTGTTTTGGCTATATCCTCCTCTGCAATTCGTAATTCATGAAAACCTGATCTCAAAAATCAATCTTTGAAAATACTCCTGCACCCCTAAGTTGATCGAATAGAACCTCAATTTTAGGAAGTGGATACTTATTTTTCACCGTCACACTATTTCAATCCCTATAATCAATACATAGTCTCAATGTTCCATCTTTCTTCCTAAAAAATAATACTAGGGCTCCCTAAGGTGATATACTTGCTCTTATACATCCTTTATCCAAAAAATCCTCCAATTGTACCTTCAACTCTTGCAACTCGGCAGGCCCCATCCTATAAGGTGCCTTTAAAATGGGTCATGTTCCTGGAACTAAATCAATCTTGAAGTCTAACTCCCTCACAGGTGGCATTTTTGGAATCTCATCGGGAAACACACCAACAAACTCCTTAACTACAGGTATCTTTCCTAACTCGTCCTCCTTCATGCTCGTGTCCTTTACATGGCACATATATATGAGGTAGCCTTTCCTAAGATAGGTCTGGAGATTTAAGGCGGAGATAAGCTTGGTCTAAATCAGTTTCTTGGTAGGTTAGTTTATTTCCCTTATGGCCTCTAAAGGTAATTTTCTGTTCAGCACGATGGGTTTTAGCCTAATACTTCTATAACCAGCCATCTCCACAACCAAATCAAAGTCTTTTAAATTAAATTCAATAAGGTTCGCGGGTAGCTCGGTTTTAGAGATAACAATAGGCATACCTAAGTAAAGGTTCTTACTAAGAAAGGTTGATTCCCACCTTGCCTCTTAGGACAATAATTAGCCTTATATCTAGCTTCGCCACAAGCATAACATTTAATTGGTTCGCCTTGGCACGTATAACCCGAATGACTTTTCTCATATTTCTTGCAGACCTAGGCCCTCTGATTACCATTCCTTTGCTAGTTTTCATTCTGCCTAAGGTTTTGGTAGTTCCTATTGTTATGTTCCCCTCCGTAGTGATTGTTTCTACCATTACCCCTATTGTCCCCAAAACGAGGTTTTTTATCATTACTTTGACTATCCGCATTACTTTGGTCTTTCCTCTTGTTCCTACCTAAAACATCTTCTTCTCTTAGTAAGATCCTCTCCATATTACAAGCCTTAGAATAAGCCTCTGCAAGGGTAGATGAGGTACTTCCTCCTAACCTAGTTTGTATCCTGAAAGCTAAACCATCCTCAAATTTGTGTGCCTTAGAAACTTCATCAGGAAACATGTTAGGGCAAAACTTAGCATATTCATTAAACTTTTGGGCATATTCCTTGACACTCATAAACTTCCCTTGGTTCAACCTATTAAATTCACTGCACTTTTGTCTTCTAATATGTTCAGGAAAGAATCGACCTCTAATAGCAACCTTAAAAGAATCCCAGTCAAAGTTTGGTTGGTTACTAATGGTTTGTCCCTCAGTTTTCCACCATGTGTCGACATCCTCACGTAGGTAAAACGTGGCTTGGTTAACCTTTTGGGTCTCAAGTGTTCAATTTGCAGTAAAAATTTTCTCCATGTCACGTAGCCAATTCTTCAATAACATAGGGTCTTCTTTCCCAACAAAAATAGGAGGTTTCAGAGTGGCAATTTTCTTCGCAATGACGGCTTGGGGGTCATCATGTCCATTGCTCACATTGTTAGCTTGGTTTTGCACTAGTAATCCTATGTTCTGTGACAACTGCTCAAGTACCCTCACTCTAGCTGCTAATTATTCAGGTTTTTCAGCCATGTTATTTGCTTGTTGACGCCTACAAGATCGAGTGTAAACGTTCACATATTGCAAAAGCTGTTTATACAAGAAAACTAAGGGTTTTACTACTAATGTTTCCATCATGTTCATACACACTTATTCTCAATATTCAAGATCGAAAGAAAAGACAAGGAAACAATTTGCTCACGCAACATATAAAAAAGACTCATGAAAATATTCATTAATAAAAATTTTCAAATAATAATCCAATGACAATAAATAAAATCAACATTGTTGGAAAATAAAGACAACTAGCAAAACAATCTAAAGCTAACAAATTCCAACCTATCCCAGTTTTCTAGTTAACAAGTAATCATCAAAATCACTTTCGAACTAGCTCTTCCTCATAATCCTCCTCAGGATCTTCCTTATAGTCCTCCTTAGGTTCATAGTTTTCTTCATCTTCAGATTGAATAAATATAGGTATGGTATAGGTGTTATCATCTTCCCCGTCACTCTCATCCTTGTAGTCATAGGAGCTCCCAGATACATTATAATTCCACTTCGCTTTAGCATCGATCATCCTCTTTTCTAAATAATCTAGAGTAAGGAACCACTTCTCATTTTCATCTGCATACCTTTCCCAGTTGGGTCTCCCATTTTTAATTATATCATTGTATTCTTTCTTAAGTTCAGCATAAGGACCTACATCACTTAAGGTTCGAATAAGGACATCTGCTTGGTTAGATGGTGTGTTATAATCAGATTTGTCATGATACTTATTTAGGTTGCAGTTCTCCATACTTACATGGAGACGATGGATATATGAAGAAATGGGTTCTCCTTCTTTCATAGAAAATTGGTACGGTGCATCACGAAAATTCCTAACACTTTTCCTAGTAGTGCAGGGGAATCGAGGCATGTAACAAAAACGATAGACAACGAAAATATAATTAAAAGAAATAACACACTACTACTAAGTACTAAAAAGTACTTCGAAACAATAAACCATTCGTCCCCACTCTCATAATTTATTTTTATTTGTAACTTACTTAAATTATTTAAAACAATTATACCTTGTACCACTTAACCTATTTTTTTAATTTAAACCTTTATAAACTGTAAGTCCTAAACGACCCTAAGATTTGACTAAAACAAACCTAAACTCTAATACCACTTTGTAACACCCTCAGAATAGGTCAAACTATTGAAAACACCTTTAACGAAAAACATGAGCCAAAACCTACTCATGGGAGTGTTACCGCCACATCTATTTCTTATAAAATAATTGTAAGGCTTAACGACTAAGAAGTAACTTAATAACTTTAAATCCAACCAAGGGTCTTACAACATAAGAAAACACTGAAACGCAATCTATGTCCATATAAAATTTAAACAACGTAAGGTAAAATTTAAACTGAAATACGACTCTAATATAAGCTATGTTTCTAGGCATTTCTCACTCCACGATTCCCACGTGATCAATAACCTGCAACAAAGAATACAAGAAAAACACGAGAAAAACTCCCAAAATCAGGAAATTGAGTAATTCCAACTCCATCCCATAAAACAATTAAGTTTGAAAATTATTTAAGAAAATAAAACATAATTTGAGTTGAAATTAACTTTGGAAAGTAATATAAAGCTGAGTACAAAAAAATCAATTTATGAAAACAAAATGAATAATGCTACATAAACCAATTAATTTATTTGATATTTATTAATGACAAGACATATGTCCAGTTATTAGTTTGAGGGAACGAGAACGCCAGTAGGCCGAGGGTTTACCCCTATACCTACTTCATCAAGAGGTCGCCACCCCAAATAATTCAAGGCCAAGAGAGTAGTCTCAGGAAATCCTAGTGTGCACACCCCTTCTACTTGGATCACGACAACTAGAAGTAAGACTAAACATCGTATCAAGTAACACTAGTGGAAAAAACCTTATTTGCTGCTTGTCATTTGCTGCGGTTTTCCTTAGACGCAGCATTAAATAGCAAAAAGAATTTAGAAAAAAAAATCAATTAATTACCGCGGTTTTACATGAGCCCGCAGCAAATACTCAGTTGGACTATTAATTGCTGCGGTTTTACTTGTGTCCGCAGCAAATAACTCTTTCAATTGCTCAGTTATTCACTCAATTGCTGCGGTTGTTAGATATGCCCGCAGCAAATATACTTTGCTTTAATCAATTGCTGCGGTTTTTTTATATGCCCGCAGCAAATATACACATTTCACAAAATTAAAACCCGCCAACATTTCATTTCACAAACCTGTTTCATTCTTCGCCATTATTACGTAAACTGTTGTATCTCTCAAACCCACCATTTTCGCCATTCAACGTTTCATTCTTCATCTTCATCTTCTTCTAAAAACCGCAAATTCTTCATCTTCAAAACCTATTTCAAACCCACCATTGAAAAACACTCGAAAAACTGAGCAATTGACTGTTTCTTCAAACCTGTTCTTCATCTTCTTGGTTCATAAACCCACGAAATTTGGTCTTTTTCATCTTCAAAACCCACAACATTAAGGTATTTTTTCTCTTTTTAATTTCTTAAGCATTTTAGTTTTGCAAGATATTCATGAAAGCACTTGAAAATTAGGGCAACTGTTTGTATACTAATTTTGTTTCTCTGTTTTTCGTTGTAGATAACATAACGCACGAAATCAAGGTAATTATATTTATTTTACTAACTTGCACGTTCATATCTTTATTATTTAACATGTAATTTAGTAATTTAGTGCTAAAGATATCAAATTATTTGTGAATTTTACATTAGTCAAGTTTATGTTATTAGTTTGTTAAATATTTGTGTAATTTGTTAAAAATGTGGTTTATTGTTATAGTTATGTCTTTAACTATTAGAATTAGAATATTATTTTATTTACAATGTAGTGCTTAATATTGAAGTATGAAGTATAGAATTAGAATATGAAGTATGTATATTTAGGGTTAAATCGATTTGGTATAAATAAGTATATATTTTAGGGTTAAATATGTTTGTTATAAATAAGTATATATGTTAAAAAGTTTTTATTAATTTTGTTTTGAATTATTTAGTCACACTAATTAGGATGACAAAAGATCGTTCTTGGATGTATGGAAGCATTGAATCGTCAGAATTTATTGATGGCGTATTAGAATTTTGTAGTATTGCGGTTGAACATCAAGTTAGAACGGAGGGAGTTGGTTTTTATTGCCCATGTGTCACTTGTGGCAATGTATCAAAGTTAGATAGTGTTGATATCCTTAGGGAGCACATACTTCGACGTGGGTTTAGGCCTCAATATCATGTTTGGGTTTGGCATGGTGAGGAGTGAGTTTACAAAGAGAAAAGTGTTGTTGAGGACGTCAATAATGTGGCTGATGTCAATAAGGATGTGGTAGATCATGTTGATGGGTATGAGACAGATGAAGAGAATGTCGATGAGGATGTGGATCGCGTTGATGAGATGATGGAGGGAGTCGAGGATGAGTTAGGAAAATGTCCTCGTGTTTTTGACTTGTTGACAGAGGCTTCTCAAAAGCCTTTGTACCCTGGATGTACAAAGTTCACCAAACTAACAGCAGTGTTGACAATTATCAACATTAAGTCAAAGTTCAATTGGAGTGATGCTAGTTTCACAATGTTATTAGAAGCGTTAGGTGAGATGCTTCCTGAGGGAAATGAACTTCCAAAGTTGACATATTATGCCAAATAGCTCATGTGTCCTTTCGGCTTAGAGTAGTACCAAAAGATTAATGTGTGTCTGAATGATTGTGTGTTGTATTGGAATGAAAACGAGAACTTAGAAGAGTGTCCTAGGTGTGGGTTATCGCGTTACAAGTGTAAAGGGGCTCGGGATGCTAAAGGGCCCCCGGCTAAGATGTTGTGGTATCTTCCAATAATACCTGGGTTCAAGCGCTTGTTTTCTATAAAGACAGATGCGTTAAATTTGAGGTGGCATGCAGATAGGGTGAAGAAAGGTCACTTGCTCACACATCCATCTGATTCTCCGGAGTGGAAGATTATTGATAGGTTGCATAAGACTTTTGGGGATGAGGTCCGTAATTTAAGGCTTGGACAGTCTACGGATGGAATGAACCCATTCGGCAATCTTAGTTCTCAACATAGTACTTGGCCGGTACTTTTAGTGATTTATAATTTGCCACCTTGGTTGTGTATGAAGCGTAAGTACATTATGCTTTTGCTTCTTATCTCGAGTCCTAAACAACCTGGCAATGACATAGATGTATATCTTGCACCTCTCGTTGAGGATTTGAGAAAGATGTGGGATGAAGGCGTTTCAGTGTTTGATGCATATGCTAATGAGGAGTTCACCTTGCGTGCAATGCTTTTATGCACAGTTAATGATTTTCCGGCATATGGAAACTTATCGGGGTATAAGAACAAAGGGAAGAAAGCATGCCCAATATGTATCGATGACATGGAATCCACGTGGATTCCTAAGTGCAAACACGTATTCATGCACCATCGAAAGTTTCTCCCACGAAATCACCAATATCGTAAGAAGAAGAAGATGTTCAACGAGGAGGTTGAGCACCGTGTAGCTCGTCGACCGTTGACCGGTTATGAGGTTTATGAACAGGTTAAGGGAGTTGAGACTGTATTTGGTAAAACAGGGCAAGTGCAAGGGGGTGAAGACCAATAATGGAAAAAAGAATCAATCTTTTGGAAGCTTCCATATTGGAGAGATCTACAGGTTAGGCATTGTCTTGACGTTATGCATATAGAGAAAATGTATGCGATGCCATACTCGGGACTCTCATGAACATTTCGGGTAAGACAAAGGATGTTAGGGCCGTGCGAGATTGGTTTGAAGGTAAGGGTCTTCGTCCGGAGTTTTGGGCACATGTTAAGGTGAGTAAGAAAAGAAATAGAGCTGATGAAGTTGGTGGCAGTAACAAGGGAAAGGGCGGTAAGAAGAAGATGAGTAATGACAAAGTTTATTTGCCTCCAGCTTGCTACACATTGTCCAAAGCAGAGAAGCAGACATTTTGTGAGTCTTTGTATGGCATTAAGGTTCCGTCTGGGTACTCATCCAACATGAAGAGATTTGTGAGCCTAAATGGTGAGCTGAAGTTGGGAAGCATGAAATCTCACGATTGCCATGTAATGATGCAAGTGTTCTTACCAATTGCAATCCGTGGAATACTGCCAAAACATTTGATATGCGCTATTACCGAGCTATTTTCGTTCTTCAACACAATTTGTAGTAAAGTTCTTGATCACTTTAAACTTGATGCTCTTCAACTCGACGTGATTGTAACTTTAGTTTGAGATGTATTTTCCACCTTCTTTCTTTGACATAATGGTTCATCTTATTGTCCATCTCGTTCGTGAGATCAAGCTTTTGGGTCCAGTTTTTTTAAGGTGGTGTTATCCTTTTGAAAGGCACTTGGGTGTTTTACAAAACAAGGTGAGCAATCCAGCACAACCCGAGGGGAGTATGATTCAAGGCACTGTGAGCGATGAGATTAGTAACTTTATAGCCGAGTATTTGGCCATGGCAAAGCCTATTGGACTTCCCACTTCTAGACATGAAGGAAGGCTTGAGGAAAAAGGAACAATTGGCTCCAAATCGGTCAGACCTCCTCGAGACAGCCTTCTACAAGCACACTTGTATGTGTTGCATCATATTCCGGAAGTTGCATCATATTATAACAATACTAATAATATATAATATCAATACTAAAAATAATAATAATAATAATAATAATAATAATAATAATAATAATAATAATAATAATAATAATAATAATAATAATAATAATAATAACAGCAGCAATAACAGCGGGAATTTTGAAATTCTGATAGGCGACAAATGGGCTACGAACCGGGTCGTCGCCCCCTGCCCCAAATATCCACCACCTGATTTTCCTTTTCTTGCACGCTAAACCTTGTTGATTACCGAGGTAGGGCGACCAGATAGCTACAGGAATTAGCGTCGCCATTTCCCAAGAGTCAATGCTTGTCCTTTCCATCGTACACCAGGCTTTTTATAGGGCGACGAGTTGGCTATGGCACGGGTCGTGGCCATTTCCAGAAAACAAAAAAAGAATTTTTTTGCCCTAATTTCTCATTTCTTACTATCAAAACCTTAAACTTATTCAATTTTTTCCTCTGCATTCTCTCTACTCCTCTACATCTACTTAAAACTTGCTTTTCTTTTCCCATTTGATCTCCTCATTTTCAACTTTATATTGTGGTTACTACTCATCTTCAACTCTAAAATTGTCATCTTCTTACTAAAAGGTTAGTGTTTATTATTTATTTTTATGAATTTTTTTATTTCATGATGATTATGATGAATTATATTTGTATGTCTTATGTTTGTTTTCAAATTATGGAGTAATTTGTTTTTGTTTTCATGTTATTTTATTGTTTCGAAATATTTTTCTTTTTTTTTTTGTTATTTTCGAATTTTGGTGTAATTTGTGTATGTTTCATGTTATTTTATTTTTCGATATTTTTTTATGTTATTTTTTTATGTTATTTTCGAATAATGCTGTGATTTATGGTGTAATTTATGTTTGTTTTCATGTTATTTTATTTTTCGAAATTTTTAATATTTAATTTTTTGAATAATGCTGTGATTTATGGTGTAATTTATGTTTAATGTTTTCATTTTCTTTGATTTTTTTTTTTGTTGACTTTTTAGATGTTTTTATATTAATGTTTCTATGTAGAGATGTTAGTGTAGTTGAATATAGATTACTGTATTATAGGTAGAAATATTATGTTTGAGATGATAATATACATTAGGTAGGTAAATTTTTTAATTATTATAAGATTTGATCCAGCATACGAAAATACAATTGCTTCAAAAATAAGGGCTACCTTTAACTATATACAAGATGTAGAAGGTAGTAGTTAGAAGGGTGTCACCAAACCCAATAAAGATTTTTACTTTAATGAATTTAAGGTAAAATAATTATGTACTTGTTTATTTCAGATTTTTTATATATAAATTATTATAAGTATTTTATTTAATGAAACATTTATGTATTTAGAAACAATACAAATGGGACCCTCGCCTCGAACATTTCGTTAGGAGGGCATGGGAGGAAAAAGCCGCAAAGCGCTATGCGCATATGTTTTTCAAAGCGCGCAAAAAATTGAAAAGCGCGCTTGATTTTAAACCCACTTCCATCGATAATGAAACTTGGGCATGATAGAAAATTGATTAGGTACGTCCAAATAATAAAGTTCTATCGGCTAGGAATTCCTCCAATCGACGTGGAGGAACAGACAAAGCTGAAGCCACCCATATAGGTGGCTCAGTCCCGCACGCCAGAACCATGCGGGATTTGGTGAGTATTTAGTTAATTAAGTAGTATCATATTGAATTGGTTTATTATTTTTTGGTGAATTTTAAATCGTTTTTTTTTATTTCAGAAACAATAGAAAGGTCAAAGACGCACACCCTATGAAATATTTACATGAACACATGGGTAAACTTTTTTTGAGACTCAGACTATGTTTGAGACTCACCAAAGGCTGACTTAACAAATCGAAAGAGAACGAGAACTTTTTTTGAGATTTCTTCAAAAAACGCATTTCAATTTGTATCAACCCCCTCCCCAACCTCCTAATCAATGATTTAATTTATGTAACTTTTATGATTTTATACATAAACCTTTGTTTTATATATGATATGTTTCTTTTTCATTTTTATCTATTTGTTTTATGTATATATAATATACGAAAAAGGAAAAAAATAAATAAAAATAATAAAAAAAATGTAGTAAACTTGGCTACGGGATGGTGACGGGGAAGTGGTCGCCCCTCAAAGTTGCTTGGCGAGGGGGTGGCAACGGGATAGTGGTCGCCTATTTAGTTTCCATGGCGAGGGTCTGGCGACGGCTGGGTGGTAGCCATTTCGTTCTGCAGGTGGCGACGACTCTGTGGTCGTTGTTGCGTCGCCCGTTTATTCATGACAAGTGGCGAGTGAATGGCGTCCACTTCTATTTTAGCGACCACCAAAAAGGTGTCCGCCTTTCAACCCGTCACCAGCCCATCGCCTGGTCCACTTTTGGACCATTTAGCTATCAATGGTGATGAAATGGTTTGTCGCTATTTTATTATTCTTTTTTAGAATTTTTATAAAGTTGTTTGAAATAAATAATTAAAACTTCGATTTAATATCTAGGACGCGTCCAATTTTCAAGCATTGATTATGGTCTCTTAGATATTTAAAACGACCTTGACTATAGTGCATAGTTCCATACTTATGAGTACATGACATAAGATAAGAAAAGTAATTTATTTAAATATATAGATAGACCTAATAACAATTGATACACATAAGTTTAAGCTGTATTATGCATCAGTCCAAGTAATCTTCATACCACCGTATTGACTTGAGCTATCGGACACCCCAAGGGCACTCCAAACAGCATTAGATGCATCCACAACATTATAGTGGCAAGGGACTTGATACCCATGTTCTCTATCACACCCCTGGGTGGAGTCACACTCGTCCACCACCTTTGCTGTAGTGCTTCTCCCATTGCCGTTGATGATAATATGTTTGCCGCATCGAGACCTATGTTCAAACCATCCAGTCGACAGAGCAACCACACGGGCGCTGTCATGGTGGAATCGGTTATCACATTTTGAAGGGCCACCCCCGTCTCCACCTTCGGCAAAGCTGTTTACCGTTAGGATTGCTGAGGTTTGGCGAGTTACTGGGGGTGAGCATTTGTATGTAAGGTAAGAGCGGCCTGCTTCGCAACAGGTCGCTCCACTAGGATCACATTTCCCTGGAGGGGCCGGCCTGCCGATAAGAGGCTTATATGGGTTGCATTTTCTGGCATTGGTGGTGGTGGTGTGTGAGAAGATGAGGGAGATTGTTAGAAGCAATGCTGTGAGAGTATAACGGTAGGAAGTGATAAGCTTACTCATGTTGTTTTAGTGATGCTTATTTGTTTGTGCATTAAGCCAGCGTGAGGATTTATATAGAAGAAATGGTTGAATCAAAATGGGGTAGAGCCTAGAGTTTTTCAATTAAATTGTCGAAGTAGCTAAAAGGAGTATATATTAGTAAGGAGTATTTTAATACTCGTTTTCATTATCATTATCATCATATCTAGTGTATTCCGTTCACAGGAAAACTATGATCAGGGTCTAGGGAGGGAAGGACGAAGACAACTCATACCCATAAAGGAGAGTGCGGTCAAAGAGTCCTTCGGCTCAAGAACGTGCAGCTACTCGTAAAACCTGCAGCTGACACACACTATGTTCAAAACCAATACTTGTAACATTATTATACATATTTCATCCGTCTATTTCGGTTGTAAACATGTAATCGATAGTAACATATTTTCTCCGTTCCATTATACTTGCTACATTTGAATTTTATGCACTTTAATGTGTTATTTTGTTCATTTATATATTGAACTATCCAAATCTAAAAATTATAAAATGTTAATATTATAAAAGTACGTAATTAGACGATTCAAACAAAGTAATTCATCATTTTTCTTACTTCCTCTATTCCAAAATTACAGGCTCATTTAAGTTTCATAAATTCTTACGAGAGACCATTTCTAAATGAGCCGACCCATTATATATTTTTAAATATTGTAAATAGGCATTCAAAATGATGTAAATAGACATTTAAGATATTTAAAGTAAGTATTTAGGATACGGTAGTCGATAAGTAAGCATTAAAAATAATGTAAGTAGGAATTACGAATATGGTAAGTAAATATTAATCTTTAATGAGCTGAATTTAAAATACGTCATTCAAAGGTGATAATATAATGTAAATATACGGTAGTCGATAAGACCAGCTCTTTGAGTTTTGTTACTTTATTAAGAATAATGTTTTTGTTTGTTTATGATAATATAAAGAACAGTTGAGATTAGGAGAGGGAAAAAATAGTGAAACTAATTGTTGAAAATGTGTTTTAATAGTAGTTAAAAGGTGAGGTCAATATTAAAATAAGAACATACCCTTATTTTATTTCTACTTTATATTTCATCAAAAATATACTTTTGTAATCATTCAAGCACAATAATAAATTTTACTATTACAGATTATTTACTTATTAGAAGTATTTGTTTCATGTCAAAATTTTACATCTTATGCTATTCTGAGGAAGCATCAAGCAACCTATATAAAGTTGAGAGTTTGCGCAAATTGGGAAAAGAAAATTCAAAAGCATATCCTTAAAGAGAAATCGTACAAAAAATAAGCTGTGAATGCCTGCTCCATTGTAGAATAAAATTAAAGGCACGTTTAAATTATGTAAATCTATTGAAAAAAATATTTTTTTTTTGTTTGTAATAGAAAAATAAATGGTTCATGTTAAGAGAGAGAAAAAATATAGAGGTGAAATAAGCGATTAAAAATGTATTTTAAAGGTAAATAAAATGTGGATTTCACACCCAAAAGTAAAAAGTAATTCTTTTGATCTGAATTACTTGTATTGTTGGATGGAAGCACAATGCTTAAGAAAAGACATATCTAATACACTTTTGTCTATTTTACTCTTTTTAGATGGTAATTGAAAAAGTAATAATATCATAAGTGAATACAAACAACAAAGTAAGAATAAAATAGAAAATTATTGAAATTTTTTTTGCCAAAAATAAAAACAGTGCAAGTGTTAAAGAAAAAAACCAAAAAGTAACAAGTGCAAGTATTATGGAAATGAGTGTTAAAAAACTATTTCAACCAAAAGTTTAAGGTGATGGTTGAGTCTCCAAGATATGTTATATACTCTAACACGCCTCCTCACACGAAAGTCCTTTGGGCTTGAAGTGTGGATGCGACACAAGGCCTTCTCATACCTAGCGCCGAATATTCCTTTTTAAATGAGGAGTAAATGAGGGGTGGTTAAGATTCGAACCCGTGACCTCTTGTTTCATTGGCTTCTGATACCATGTCAAAGAAGCAACTCAACCAAAAGCGTAAGCTAATGGTTGAGGCACCAGAATATATTATATACTTAATGAGAAAGTATCTTATCAATTTAAACAACTAAATAAAAAATATACTTCCTCCGAAGTAAAAAAAAAACATTCTATTTGACTTTTATTTGGATACTATTTACAATTAGCACAATTTATATTTAATTATTAATCTATTAGTTAAAACATAATCATGTCTGATTTATTTGATTTTCACAATCTAAGAAATAATTATATCAATTTTTTAAAATTTTTATTATACACAAGTAAAAATATTAGTTTATAATTAAATGTTTTGAAAAATCAAATGGGCTAGAGGAGAAAGCAAGTTGTATTTTGAGAATATTGCATTGATTGGTGTGCAAAAATCAAAAGTGGGTTTGCGTGTGGGGTTCACATAGGTTTAATTGTACTAGAATTTTGTTTGTTCTGCGTCGACTAGTCGCTCAACTTTCAAACTTATTCAATTTTTAAATATCGTCACCTTTTCATTTTATCTCATCTCAATGAAATTATGAATTTGTCCCAGAATTTTAAAAAATTATGAATTTGCCACTAGACTTAAAATATCTTATTTATACTCTAACCTCACTAAATATCTCCTTTATCACACTTAAAAAACAATATATAAACTTTTTGGAGCAAAAACTAATAAATTCAATCCGCAAACAAATAATTGAGATAATTTTTATTCGAATCATATTATTTTAAATTTAAAAAAAAAAAAAAAATGGGCCAGTTGCACGAAATACGCGAGCCCACTGCGGGTCAATCGCATGAAACCCGCGACTCGACCGCGGCTCAGTCGCACGTTTTGTGAGACTGAGCCGCGGTCGAGTCGCAGGTTTCGTGTGACTGACCAGCGGTGGGCTCGCGGATTTCATGCGACTGGCCCGTTTTTTTATTTTTTTATTTTTTGTTTTTTATGAATAATTATTATTAATTTTATTTATATTATTATTGTTATTATTATTATTATTATCATCATTATTATTATTATTATTATTATTATTATTATTATTATTATTATTATTATTATTATTATTATTACTATGTTCTTACATTATATTTGTTGATAATGATTAGTTAAATATTGTTGTTGCTAATTAATTATTGTCTTTTGTTCATGTGGTTAATTTAACGTAACGTTTGATTATGTTTATTTATTAATAATAGTTAATTAAATTATCAAAAATTGTAGTAAATGACTGGTGCTCATGGGAAAGGAAAGGGTTTTTTAGAAACTTGCTGAGCGGGAATAGTTCTAGGCCTACCCAGCTCAGAGGGGACCCTTATGAGAGGGGGGGTGACAGGTTCTACTAGGAGGGCTAGGCAGGAAGAGGCTGCCAGACACAGTGAGGCCCAACGGTCGAGTACGCTGAACTAAGTGCGTACTCATTTTGATGACCAGGCTAGCAGCTTCCAAAGTAGTTGGGATGTTTCTAGTGATGATGATAATGATGCTGATGATGTTCAATACCAAGATCCTGATCTTCGCCCAGTGGACTGGACTGTTGTCTGGGGGCCCGACGGGAGATTCACACGTGCCGGCCCTAGTTCTTCAGGCGCATCTAAGCGTGCCGGACATAGTCTTGTTGATAATGAGCTGCCACGGGGGAGCAGGCGCTCACAGTCCGCTGGAACGGACTGGTTAGTCATTTCGCCCCAGCCTGGGGGCCCACAGATACGCGCCTGATACCCAGCTATGGCGGGCACATAACTAAAGTTATTTTTGACGACTCTGAGCGTACGCCTCCGGTTCTGGAATTTTGTAGTAGAAAGAAGTCGTTGGAGGCGATCATCGGACTGCAAGATATGACCGATTCGTTCTACCTGCTATTCCCCTCAGCCGGCTACCGTACGTTATGCACCAGCACATTGACTGTGCTTTGATATCAGCCTTCGTGGAGAGGTGGCAGCTGGATACGAACACCTTCCACATGCCATAGGGGGAGACGACGATTATGTTGCACGACGTGCAACGCATATTGCGCATAGGTATTGAAGGTTCTCTACCGGCTGAGCCTTCTGAGGGAGAGTGGCAGGTCGGTATTCTAATATGTTTGGGGAGCCCATGTCCGAGCTACGACGGAAAGGGATATTCACCAGCGGTTGCGTCAATGTTGCTGAAATGATGCAGTTGTGTCATCGGTCCCAGGCTATGGAGACCCAATCGACAACCTACTACATGGCTATTTTTGGATTTACCCTGCTGGCGGATAAGACTAGAACCGGCATGGGACCTCACCCGATACTTGTCGTCAACGTCGATCAGGATGAGATCGCTTGGGGCGCGGTGATGCTGGCCTACATGTATCGCCAACTGGGAATGGCATCTAGGGCTGGTTGCAAGACCATTGCGAGTTGTCTCACATTGCTCCAGACATGGATTTACGAGTACTTTCCCGCCTTCCGCCCTCATCCTTGCCGAGCAGATGTGCCTAATAAGACTAGGGCGGAGATGTGGTCCACGCCCAAGCCAGGTTGTGAGATCAACAGGCTGAGGGACTGCAGGAGTATACTGGACTGCATGACGGAGACTCAGGTATTGTACATCACATCACACTTATTTAAGCATGTTATTTTAATTTTAGATTATTTTTATATGTTAACATGGCTTGTATGTAGGTGGAATGGACTCCATACATGACTTCTCCAAGGGCATTGCTGAATGAGAACCCACGCACCACCTTCATCGGGGGTATCACTTGCTTTGATATTGTCGAGGTGTATTTGTCGGAGAGGATAGTGCGACAGATCGGCTTTGTGCAGGCTATTCCCCCCCTCCTCTGAGACCAGCCCAGGCTGTACGATCGGCACACGGTACCTACTCCGTGACCTTTGCTTCTCCGCCTGTGTACTTTGAGGCATGGAGTAGGTTCCCCCTATAGTGCTCGCCTTGGTGATCAGGCACTTCGTCGGGCATCTGTTCCATCAGAGGCTGATCCTAGTTGCGTTGACTGGTTCAGAGTGTGCTTCTACCTATACGTTGTCCCCGGCGAAGGACCGAGTGCCGATTTTGGTCCAGCTAAAAGCAGATTAGAATTCATTAGGTTTTTGAATTTATTTGTTTTCTATTACGTTGTTGTGTTATCTAGACGCAGTTTAATATCTTATTCACACCCTTTTTCTTTTATTTTTTTCAGTTTCTGAATGAATGGCCGAGTCGAGTTGCTCCATTGGCGAGATTGCTTGCTGTTGCGGAAATGACCCCCCAGGAAAGACATGCTTTAGATGTATACCTTGGTGATGTTAAAGATTTACTTGCCGAATAGCAAGCTTTAAAGGGGCATGGCCCTTCATAGTCTGTATTTAAACTAATTTACATTAATGCGTTTATTTATTTACATCAACGCTTTTTACATTAAATTTAATTCATGTTTACATCAATGCTTTTATTAATTTACAACATTACTATACATATTGAATTTCATCTACAATTTCTATAGTAATGACGTACACAATAGTATAACTATGGACTATCTACAAATTGAATCACATCTACAATTTTTATAGTAAAACTGAATAATGATTTACACATCACGTTACACTATGGACTATATAAATTTACAGCATCTTCAGCGGTGTTATTACATTGTGGTGGTCGTGGCTCGCATAGTTTATTCCAAAGCATAATCCTACTAGTAAAATGTGTTTCTATATGTTTGGAAAAATTTTCTATTGCTTCTCTCCAACGTTGATGGACTGGCGGCAGTGGAGATGAATCGTCGTTCATTAATAGTTGAACAAAATGATTTCTATTCACCCAACATATATGTATAACTTTATTTACACTATGCACGCCGGATGCTTTCCTTAACGGAAGAACCAAGCAGTTGTACAGCGGATTACCGTCAGCAAAACCATAATAAGCAATGCCAATGTTAAGAAACATTGCTGCAGAGTACAATGCCATCGGTGCATCTATCCAGTGAATATAAGGAGCAGGTCTATTGCCGTGTGAACCAATTCTAAATATAAGGAGTAGGTTCATGTGGTTCATTTGCATTTCCGTACACATAGCACGTCTTAAAAGAGGCTATGCCTCCTCGCCTCCCAACTCTGTGGCGGCAATAGTTCTAAATCCACAATTACCATCACCTAATACATCAATCCAATCAAACAAGTAAGGAGGAAGAATGTGCGGGATGTGATTAGGCCATGGAAACAGTGAAAATCACGACCTCCTGGATCATCTGAGGTTTGTGTACCGGATAAGTTGAAGCTAAAATTAATTCCAACTGAGGCTTGTGTTTCCCAACCACTAGATCTACAACTTGATCTCCCGCGAGATAAAGATATAGACCCTCGACCACAAAAAGATGATCTACTATATTCAAACGCGCTTTTATTTCTTCTAAGGGTTTTTCTTGTGGTTGGTCTTCCCTTTCTAGGTGGACTTACATAAGGCTAAGGTATATCGGCTCCATCAGGGTGTAGTTCATACTCAAGTACCTGAGACAAGTGTCGTACAACTGCGGGATCAGATTTTAAGACTTCATCGAACAAAGATTGAAAGTATTCTTTGTCATCGGCGTTCGCGTGTCGTACTCCTTCGTTGGTGTCATCTCTTATCTCTGTGTATGTCAAAGTACTCCAGAATTGATGAATGTCATCTAAATACAAAGCACCTTGTAAACTGATGGACATATATAAATAACAAGCACACGACAATCCATGGGTACGTTGAAGTACACAACCGCATTTGTTAAGTACATAATCACCCAAATCTAACATACGTTATGCGCAAGCCGCAACTGCTCCAAGGCATAGATAGATACATGGCGACATAAAGGTCTAAAGAAATGTTGTCGCAATGACCTTGCTACATAATTCATGGATTCCTGTAGCGCTTGTCGGATCCTGGCTTGCTGGTTTGTAATCTGTGCGTGTGCCCTTTTAAACAGGGTATCAAATGAGCTATTACCGCTACCAAGATAATACTTGAAAAACGAGTGTTGGCGTTCATCTCTGCTGGTAGTCTGGTTACCCATGTGTAAACATTCATTCGTCCACGCACGCACAAATTTCTCTCTAAGTGGAATCGATGTTCCAGCCAAATACTGAACATCCTTTTTGTTCCTAACTGACCAGGTAGTCACGATCGATTGCCATCTCTATTCAAATTCGTCGATTGTAGAACTTTCAACCAAGAGGTTCCATATACTTTTCCTGAATACCCGCTCTTGTTGATTTCTTTTGCTACCAACACAACTTGTCCACCATGTTCTCAACGTCGTTTGCAATATGCCAAATGCATAACAAATGCCGCACATCTACATTAAACACAACATTGAACGTAATTAAGACATATTCAATAAATAGAACGACAATAATTAATCAACAAAACCTTTTTACCTGGGAAGACGTCACGAATAGCTGTAGATAAACCTTCGTCTCGATTAGTTACAATGACGCTAGGAGTATGAGCTGTTCCAAAAATATCTCTCAATCCCTGCAACACCCACGAATATGACACAACCGCCTCATCTCGCATCAAACAGAATGCAACCAAGAAGTTGTGATTGGTTGGCGTCATTCCGATTACTTCACACAGTGGCCACTTTTGTTTTTTTTTATACGTTGTATCTATCAACACAACATACTGCCACATACGTATCATTTGGATAGAGGTAGGATTTGCAACTAATAATCTGCTCAATCCCCCTTCATTATCCATGTCTTTCCAGACCACGTAATTAAGTTCTGTGGCCATATAAAGACAGTGTTGAAGGGGAATCCTACCCTCCATCTCTTCCCTCCTTATTGATTGCCTAGCATTATAAATCTGATTCATACTAAGCTGTCGTATGTGCTCCCGAATATCTACATTGATCCTATTTTCCCTTACATGACCATCTCTGTACACTAAGAACGGGTGGTTATGTCTTCCTTTTTCACCAGGACACACCCTTACTGTCCAAGGTCTTTCTCCTGGTTTACGACTACTTGCTACAATCAAAAATTTACACCCACAAATTCTACTTTTAGAACCAGGTCGGACAGCATTATCTAGATTATGTAAATAACCCCTAATATTACCATAGCGGTGACATCTTAAATACACACTAACTCTAGAACGTCCTTCTTTTTGTTTATAAGAAGCACGTGTAAATTGAAAACCAATTGCTATTTCTATCGCATCGGCCCAACTATGTAATTCATCTAAGGAATCAAATTCCCTATTCGTAACAAATCTACCGGAATAATCTACGTTGTCTCCTAAATTTTCAAAGTCCTGCAAATTTGAAGTATGAAATAAATCATGCATTAGGTCATTAAAAAATTATACATCCAAACATTAATAAATAAAAATTATAAATTACTTTAATAATTAATATTAAAATATTTGTAATGCAAATTAATATTAATTAAAAATTATAATTTACTTAAATAATTAATATTGAAATAATAATAATACAAAAAATATAATAAAATAATTGTAATAATAATAAAACAAATTAATATTTAATAATAAGAAAATAATAATAATAACATGTAATTATAAATTATTGAAATAAATAATAACAAAATAATAGTAATGTTAATAATATAAATTACTTATATTAATAATAATAATAATAATAATAATAATAATAATAATAATAATAATAATAATAACAATAATAATAATAATAACAATAATAATAACAAAATTAATAATAATAATAATAATAATAATAATAATAATAATAATAATAATAATAATAATAATAATAATAATAATAATAATACTAATAATAATAATAATAATAATAATAATAATAATAATAATAATAATAATAATAATAATAATAATAATAATAATAATAATAATAGTGATAATAATAATAATAAAAATAATAATAATAATAATAATAATAATAATAATAATAATAATAATAATAATAATAATAATAATAATAATGACAATAATAAAAATAATACAAATAATATTATTAATAATAATAATATTATAATAATATTAATAATAATATTAATAATAATAATTTACTAAGACGTATAATAATTTAAATAATAATGTAAATGACAAAAAAAAACCAGTTGCACAGAAACAGCGAGCAGACCACTGTGGAGTCGCACAAATCATGCGAGTGGACCACGGTGAAGTTGCACAAAATGTGTGAGTGGACCACGGTCCAGTCGCACATTTTGTGCGACTCAACCATGGTTCACTTTCCCAGTTTTTGCGACTTCCTTTCTTTTAAAAAAAAACAAATTACACCGATTCAAAAAATCGATTAAAGTACGTACCCGATCCGATTCATAGTTGCTTTCGTTAGCCATAGTTAATCGATTCCAATTAACAACTTGTTTAAAATCGAAGAACGTTTTTAAAGAGTTTTTAGAGAGATAGTGCCGTGTTTGAATTCGTATATCATAAAAGGGCGCGTCTGAAAATTCAATATAATAGGTTCACGATAAAAATGTTCGCGATTACGTTTAAACTTTAAATTTAATGTTTTTAAAGTGATAATAGTGTTATTGAGTGCGATTTACATTTGTTAAACAAGTTTTAAGTCCAGGGGCAAATTCGTAATTTCATTAGAGGGTGGCGATAAAATGAAAAGAATGACGATATATAACAATGCCCTTAAAGTAAACCCTTTCCTTTTTAAAAAGTTTATATTTGTCATATTTTTAGTTTTTTATTTGTTGTTCTCATAGAGAATTTTTTCTATTCATATTACTAATTTTGAACAAAAATAATCTTGTTTATCTTCATTTTAATTCTCCCTCTAATTCTATTAAGTTGTCCCATTTAATTTTTTTTTATTATTCATCGATCACTTTTAATTTGTATTCTTAATTTAGCCGTTAAAATATAGTCAAAAAGTGAAATCTTGTTTGATTTGTCTCAATGTAAATTTTATTAATATCAAACTTTTATAATTTTTAATTATACAATATTAGAGATATATAGAATTGAATTTATGCATTGGATAGTGTGCCAAAATTAAATGAGACAACTTAGAAGAATTGTAGAGAGTATTTTAATAATGTTTTTGGTCCCTACATATCTTCCACTAATTTCATTTTAACAATTTTTATTCGTTATAATCTTCACATGTTTTCCACTAGATTTATAAAAAAAAAATTTATTAGTTGTGGAACTCATATTTTTTGTCCACTAACCTTCTTTTAATATTTTATAATGTTTATGGCCCCCACTTTTTCTCCATAAAATTTATTATTTAATAAAATTAGAAAAATTTCACGTAATAACATTGAGTTATTAGGTTGTCCATGTGGTAATCAAAGTTTTTTAAAAATCTAAGTAAAAACCTTAAAGTTTACCCAATTCATCCTCCGTGGCTTTTATACCTAAAAAAACGTTTCGAAACGTTGATTTAGTAAGAATGATGCATGGACACAAATGAATACATCAAAATCCCCTTATGACCTAATTCAACTCTTCAAACATGACATTTTCCCTATTTCACCCTGATTTCCCAATATCTCTAAAAGAGTTAAATTTAACCCTAATTTTCCAAATTCGAAACACAAATTCAATAATTCTATATTTCTTAATTCCTGTGAACATTCCTTTTCGGAACTTCATTAAAAAATAGAGAGAATATTTTTTATTTCGTCAATCTTTATACATTAGTAAAAAATTCGTGAAATGCACAAATTTATTAACATGACGATATATGCAAGCGTGAAAGTTTGGTCGACGGTTATGACTTTTATCAAAAACCAAATAAAACCATTTTTTATTTGATTTTCATATTTTTAAATAAAATCCTAATCTAATTTTTCTTTTCAAACCATATCAAACCATTATTTAATTTAATAGAACTAATCAAAGCCGCATAGACCGAACTATACAAGACTAAATTTTACCTTAATTCCGAATAACATTTTAAGCATGATTACAATAACATTATTCCATTTGGATTAATGGACATAAATGTTAAGGTAAATAAGGAGACCACAAAAAATGTGGTAAAAATATATTCTAATTTAGAAAAGGTTAGAAGAAAATGGAGGACAGTAAAAGGTAGTGAAAATAAGAATAAAATTGTAAATAACACATGTACTAATACAAAAAGGAACAAAACAAGTAAATTGTCCTTATAAAAAATGAGAAAATATTACTAAAACAGATGGAATATTATATAAACAACAAAGTTTTAAAAAGTAGTATTTGAAAATACCCAATTCTTATTTGTCGTCACCTTTTTCATTTTATCGCCACCCCTTCGAATGAAATTACGAATTTGACCCTAGAATTTAAAAATTTACAAATTTGCCATTGGAGTTAATAACTTTTCATTTTCATTTTTAAATTTTTTTTTTAATTTTAATTTATATTATTATTGTTATTATTATTATTATTGTTATTATAATAATAATAATAATAATAATAATAATAATAATAATAATAATTATTATTATTATTATTATTATTATTATTATTATTATTTAAATAAAAGTAACTTAAAAAATAAATTAATTAAACAAAAGAAATTTTATAAGTCGAAATTCAAAAAAAAAAAAAAAAAACCAGTCGCACGTTTTGTGCGACTGTTTTTTTTTTTAATTTTGTTTTTTTGAATTTCGACTTATAAAATTTCTTTTGTTTAATTAATTTATTTTTTAAGTTACTTTTATTTAAATAATAATATTAATAATAATAATAATAATAATAATAATAATAATAATAATAATAATAATAATAACATTTAAAAATATAAATTAAATATAATAATTAAAACAAAAATAATAATAATAATAACAACCACAATAATAATAATAATAATAATAATAACAAAAATAATAATAATTATAATAACAATAATAACAAAAAATATAAAAAAAAAAAAACCAGTCGCACATTTTGTGCGACTAATTTTTTTTATTTTTTATTTTTTTTATTAAAAAAATTTTTTTTTTTAATTTCGAAATTTATTTTTTAAGTTACTTTTATTTAAATAATAATAATAATAATAATAATAATAATAATAATAATAATAATGATGATAATAATAATAACATTTAAAAATATAAATTAAATATAATAATTAAGACAAAAATAATAATTTAATAATAATAATAATAACAACCACAATAATAATAATAATAATAATAATAATAATAATAATAATAATAATAATAATAATAATAATAATAATAATAATAATAATAATAATAACAAAAATAATAATAATTATAATTACAATAATAATAAAAAATTATAAAAAAAAATTAAAAAAAAAAAACCAGTCGCACAAAATGTGCGACTATTTTTTTTTATTTTATAAATTTTTTTTTTGAATTTCGACTTATAAAATTTCTTTTGTTTAATTAATTTATTTTTTAAGTTACTTTTATTTAAATAATAATAATAATAATAATAATAATAATAATAATAATAATAATAATAATAATAATAATAATAATAATAATAATAATAATATAAATAATAATAATTATAATAACAATAATAATATAAATAAAAATAATAAAAAAAAATTAAAAAAATGAAAATGAAAAGTTATTAACCCCAATGGCACATTTGTAAATTTTTAAAGTTCAAAGGCAAATTCGTAATTTTATTAGGTGGGGGTGGCGATAAAATGAAAAGGGTGGCGACAAATAGTAATGCCCTTGAAAATATCGCAAGGAATTCGATTAGTAAATGAATTAGAAGTAACTATACAGTTCGTTATTAAATATTTTCTCCATTTAGAATATTTCAATTTAAAAGAGAGAAATTTAATTAATGTTTTTAAAACATATTTAGAAGATAAAATATATCCACATGAAATCTCGCTAAATTAGTGTTACTGTATACTTTTTTATTGTGTACTTTTTATAATTTTTTATTATGTATATTTAGAGATATTAAGATTTACAATTTACATTAAAAAATGAGAAGAGCAAAAATAAATAAAGGGAGTAATTAAGAAAAATAAAAGTAAAAACCCACATTTATACTTTGTTAAATGTAGGCAAATGCCAAGTGGCCTAGTCGTCAAGTAGGGTTTACACTTTAGGGTTTAACAGACATGAGACGTCAAAAATAAAAGTTAAACCATGAGTACGTTTATTTTGATTTTGACTTCGTCTTTAGTGAGTGGAGTAATAGTTTTTACATAGACATCACATGGAAATTGGCAGTACACACAAGTTTATCAATAAACAATAGGATATGAATAGTGAAGAGGTGCTTGTTGGGTCATCAAGTTGATTCATGTTAGATGTTTTGACTTGATTTGAAATCGAATTTTGTGATTATATTGTTTTTAAAATAATGGTAAATTATTTTTAAAGTCGGGTCAAATCAAATTTGGTTACAAGGTTGGGTAAATATCGAGTCATTGGGTCTATTTTGAACCCCTGTAAACAAAGCTGTTTAAAACTGATCTGATTAGAAATTAAATAATAATCTGTCCTTTTGAAAATGATACTTCCTCCGTTTCAAATTAGTCGCAATCTGTTCCGAATTAGTCGCAACATTAGCAACATTTGCACTATTCACTCATCATCCTTAATATGTAATTTTTTTATTATATATAATTAGAGATATTAAGGATTGAATTAGTGCATTGGACTACAAAAAAAACAAATGTTGCAAGTATGAAAGATGCTTGAAAATGGTCAAATTGAACTCAAAGTGAAATCAATATTTATAACTGACTAATAATTGTTTAACCAAAATTATACAAATCAAGTCATTTCGAACCCAAATGCGCCAAAAATCGAATATGACCCGATTGAAAAACCAACTTAACCTCAACTATATAATAACTTAATCGAGTCATATTCGATCCTAAATATGCTTAAAATTGAATACAACTTGATGAAAATCGACTTAGTACGACTGATTATTTAAAGAATCAAATAAACTCTTAATTACTTTCTTCATTTCAAAACACTTGCCTAACACTTTTACTTTTCAAAAGTTTAACAATACTTACAATACAATACTATAATATACTCCTATGTAATAAAGTAATTTAAAATCTATCTTACTCTTATTTATTCCACTCATACTTCAATAATTTTACAGTTTTGTCATTATTCAAGAACAACCATGTTATTTTTCAACCATGATATGTAATAAAGTAATTTAAAATCTATCTTACTTTTCATTTCATATGTCTCATTTGCTTTTTGCACATTTGTTAATATACTAATTCAATACTTAATAGCGATAATTGTGTAAATTAAAAGTTATAAAAACTAGATATTAATAAATTTTAGATTGAGACGAATCAAACAAGAACTCATTTTACGATGTTTTAATGCATAAATTATGGATAAAATACAAACTAAAAGTGAATGATGAATAGTAACTCAAAAAACAAATGAGGCATTTAAAAAGAAACTAAAAGAGTATCTCCTTATCATTTTTAAAATACTTTTGCTAGTCATAGCATTATAAAAGGGGCAGCTATATTCTAACTTATGAATTTAAAATAAATATAAACTAAAATTAATTGATGAATAATACAATTTTATATCGTAATAATTTTTCACAAAGTCAAATAAGCAGAATGTTGCAAGAAACTACCTAATATATGTCAAAAAAAAATACCTAATTATTTTTTTTTCAAAAAAATTAACTTATATGATCTATTCCTTTGTAAAACACTACCCCCAAACGAATTTCATCTGTTAATCTTTAAGCTGGATGGTTGATCATCACGTGTTTGTCACGTGTCTCGCACTTCCCTCCCAATCTTTACTCATTTCCCTCAAACTTTTTACAAGATTTCCCTTTTCCCTTTATATAACACTGAACTCAATCTATAATATTTTTCTCTCTTTATTTTAAAATCCAAATGCTACTACTTTAATTTAAATTACGCCTTCCAATAAAAGCCCTAGTTTTCCCAAGTACTACTCTTCTTTAATTACATTTTATTTGCTTCAATTAAAACACGTCTTTCTCTTGTTCCTTGCCATTGCAAAACTTGACAAGATTCAGAGGAAATTAAGCCATGTGAGAAAGCATGGAAAAGAGATTGGAATGTTAGCCATTAAGAATAAATTAAAGAGCTTTGTATTAGGGTTTGTCTTATTTTTTTTGTTAAGTGACCAAACCAAGTTATGTCATGTTGCTATTGTAGGCTATGTAAAATGAAGCTTTGATTTGGTTTTTGTAAGCATTATTATGATGAAGGAAGTGGATTTAAGTTTAATTTGTTAAAATAATCTAGAAAAATCTAGAATTTTAATTAAATATAAAAATATCTAAACTAAAGAATTAAAAAATAAAAATATCTAAGATAATATAATGGAAGATCCTAGAAAAGTAATTAAAAAATAAAAATATCTAAGATATTTTAGTAAACTTGCACTATAAATACTCATTGATGTAATCAATTTTTTGTGCAATGAAGAACTATATCCATTCTATATATTCACTTATCTTCCTCTCCAAATAAATTCATTCACTATTTTACCATCTAAATTTTCCAACATAATTATGTTCTATTGAAGCACATTCAATTATTTTGTTCTTAACTCACAATTGCATCTATTTTTGCAAAATAGTTAATGGAACATTAAACAATATATATTCAATACTATAATCAACGTTAAAAACCATAGAAACTGAACATAGAGTTTTCAAACACCAACAATTAATCTAAAAATTCTAAAGTTTCAATGAAATGCGAAGAAGAATCCTTGATTAAACTATGATTTCTATGAGTCAACAATCTAATTTAACGGGCTACGTATTGTTTTACAAGGTAAACCTTATTTTATATTTTCTCAGTTGTAAGATTTTTTTTTATGTTTTGAACGATTTTTAGTTCAAATGGTTTTTAGCAGTTCGGCGTTTTACACTTCCGCATTATTTATCTTAAGTATAATTATTAATGTTAATTGTGTATCGAGAGTGCTGCTCCTGCTACAGGTTACCTCCAATTCGACGGGATACTCAGGGACAACAATGGAGTGAGTAGGTGGAAGTACTGTAGTTTCGGTGACAGTGAGAGTGGTGTCATCTACTTGTTCTTTTGGGTCTCGACCATTTGTCAAAGGATAGATTAGCCAGCTTAGATCCTCACTAGTACTCTCACCCTGAGATCGAGGCTGGGTAAAAAAGTAGGAGTGTTCAAAGAAGTCACAATCCATAGTAGTGTATAGCTTATTGTGGAGAGGATCAAAACACCGATAGCCCTTTTGACCGATACCACACCCAAGAAAGACACACTTAGCAGCCCGGGGTTCCAACTTTGTTCTATCCCGTTTTGGAAGATGAACATAAACCACACAACCAAAGATGCGAGGTGGAAGAGAGTGGGAGGAAGGTATAGAATGAAAACTTTCTAAGGCAACAAGAGGGGTTTTGAATTGCAGAGATTTAGTGGGCAGGCGATTGGTGTGGTAATTAGCAGTGGAAATGGCCTCAGGCCAAATGAAAGCCGGCACATGAGACACAAACATGAGGGCACGGGATATGTTCAGTAAGGATCGGTTTTTTCTCTCAGCAACACCGTTTTGCTGTGGGGTGTCAGGGCAAGTGGTTTGGTGAATAATACTATGTTCGAGAATAAAACTTTTCATTTTATGAGAGACATATTCCCCACCATTATCCGAGCGAAGAATTTTTAAGCGAGTATGAAATTGAGTAAGAATCATATTGTAAAAATTAACAAAACCATCAAAGACTTCAGATTTGTGTTTAAGAAAATAAATCCAGCTCACACGTGTACAGTCATCCAGAAACAAAACAACGTATGAATATCCTTGAGAATTACTTTCAGGAGCAGGACCCCATACATCAGAATGAATTAAATCAAAAGGTCTATCAGTTCTAGTAAAACTAGGAGAGTACGAATGTTTATGACTCTTAGCCAGAAAACAAGTTTCACAATCCAAAGACAAATTACAACTATGAAAAGACGGAAAAAGACGTTTTAAATAACCTAGTGAAGGATGACCTAAACGTCGATGCCATGTCCATAGTTGTTGTATGGGAGTCCCGTGAACAAGTAGTGAATTACCCTTTTTGACCGTCTCGTCCACATAGTACAATCTGCCTTGCTCAGTACCACGCCCAAGGATCGTCCCCGTCCGAGTATCCTGCATAAGACAACCATCAGAAGTAAATAAGACGGTACAATGAAGCTCTTTGGTTAGCTGACTGACAGATAATAATTTATGAGAAAGACTAGGAATTTACAAACAATTTTTTAACATTAAGGGATGAGGAAATATCAGCCGGCCCAGCTTGATGAACTAGGATAGTTGCACCATTTGCAGTTTGAACATGGGTACGAGAGGTAGGATGAATGGAAGATAAATCATGTGGGTCAAAGGTCATAGTGACCGTAGCACCACAATCAAAGATCCATTTTGGAGTATTTGTGGCTTATGAGGCTAAATTTATGGATTGGGTTGTGGTTTGGGCCGGGTGAAACTTGGGTAAGGTTGGGGGGCTCTTAGTATATAAGAAGAGTTGAGTAGGGTTTTTAGTGACCCTTTCCCTTCTTCCCCTTTATGTGTGATTCTCGGTCGTTTCTCTCTCCTTTTTCTGTTTGTTTGTTACCTGTTCAATAATGGCTGCTTCTCGTTTGTTCAAATCCATACCTGAATATGATGATGTGATCTCACCGGGGTGATCAGTAGTTGCAAGGTTGGCTTTCCTGCCGGTCCGGTGTGCCGGTGCCATGGTGCCGGCCTTCCTCTTTTGTAAGTCATTCCACCAATTAGGGTATCCTACTAGTTTGAAGCACCCTTCCCTAGTATGTCGTGACCCTCCACAGTGACTACAACGGAGTTTTTGCCAGTCGTCGCTTTCACGGTTGTGAGGGAAGCTTTTATTTCTTGTTACTAGACCCGAACCAATCTCTGAGAGATCTATTCCCGGTGATGAGACGCCGGTCATAATTTTCCGGCGTGAGATTTCCTGTCGAATAGTGGCATAGGCTACATCAACTGTTGGGAGAGGATCCATGTGGAGTAAGTCTTTTCTTTCTTTATCATGGTCCTCGTTTATTCCGGTAAGAAACTGATATAGCCTTTGTCTCTGTATAAAGTTATTGAATGTTGTGATATCTTGAGGGCAAGTCATGGGTTTGGGCATACGCCTATCAATCTCCTTCCATAACATACTGATTTTTTCATAGTACGTTTCAATTGTACTGTTTCCTTGCCTCAAGGTGGCAGCCGTCGAACTCAAAACATAGATTTGAAGTTCATCACGCCCACTGTTTAAGAGATTTTCAATCCCTTGCCATAAATTTCGAGCAGTATTATAATCAATGAATTGATTGATGATTACTGTATCAATGTTTTCGATAATCTAGGAGATGACTATAGAATCATGTCGGGCCCATTGTGGGTAATTTGGGTCGGTGATTTTGGAGGGTTCATTGGTTATGTGGTTCAATTTGCCACGACTATTAATAGCAATTTGCATTAATCTGCTCAATTTCGTGTAATTGTTGTAATTCAATTTTTCAGAAAGTTGGATTGTGGATAGGTATTCTGTGGGATTTGGTTTATTGAGTTTCTGGAACATTTAAAACATTTGTTCCATTTGTTCCATGATATTTGGTTTTGCATCGTTTCATTTACTGATTCATCCATTGCAGGTAGAGGGTAGATGATGAGTATAATGAACGGTTTATCGGAGTTTTCCCGGATCTGAACCGTTTGGCTCTGATACCATGAGAAATATAATAGTGGAAGATTTGTGTTTAATTCGGTCTTATTCATTAATAGGTGAACAACCCTCCAATATATACATCAACTTAGGAAACTAAGTAAGGAAACAAGAATATCCTCATGATATTGTTTACATAAATAAGAGAATAAAAATCATCTATTGATCCTAGAATATACAGAAATATTCAGTGAATATTCCTACAAGAAGTTTGAGTCTTCAATCTCGCATTCGATGAAAGTCAAAACCATATGTATCTAAAATCATATTTTTAAGAGAAAAACATTTCAACATAGTAAAAATAGTCTCTAAATAAAGATTTATAGGTCATTCAAGTAATTTATCAATAACTTCAAGTAAAGCACAAACTAGTAATTTTCAAAATAACTTCGAAATTTTGTAAACTATTTCAAAATAGAAGCATCAAAAACATCATATTGACTAACATAATTAACCAATAAGATCACATGCAACGATGTATCATCAACCAAGTATAACATATGCAAAATTGTCAAATCAATTCACGTGCAAAACAAGAAAAATTCCAACAGCATGCAAATAAAGTATAAACAAAAAGCATAGTAAGCATGAAGCATTCAAGTATTGCTAAAACCTGCAAACCTATTGACAATCATATCAACAGTAGAAGCACTAGCATAGTAGTAGTAGTGCGTAGGCATAGCAAGCGAAGAAAAATAATTAATGTTTACAAACCAAATGCATTCTCCCTAATTTTTTAATTCCAATTTTTAAAGTTCGCTACTATTTTTTTTATCGCCACCCACTAGTGAAATTACGAATTTGCCTCTGGAATTTAAAAAATTATAACTTTGTCATTGGACTTAAATTTTCTTATTTATACCAATAATAATACTAATAATAATTAATAATAAAAATATTTAAAAAAAGAAATTAAATATAATAATTAAAACAAAAATAAAAATTTAATAATAATAATAATAATAACAATCACAATAATAATAATAATAATAATAATAATAATAATAATAACAATAATAATATAAATAAAATTAATAAAAATATTATTTTTAAAAAAAACAAACAATAATACCATTCACACAAAAAGCGCGACTGTACCTAGGTCGAGTCGCACTTTTTGTGCGACTCAACCTAGGTACAGTCGCACTTTTTGTTGCGATTGGTATTAATATATTTTTTTAGTTCGAATTATAAGATTTCTTTTGTTTAATTAATTTATTTTTTAATTTATTGTTAATTAAATAATAATAATAATAATAATAAATTTAAAAAATAAATTAAATATAATAATTAAAACAAAAATAAATATTTAATAATAATAATAATAATAATAATAATAATAATAATAATAATAATAATAACAACAATAATAATAATAATAATAACAATAATAATATAAATAAAATTAAAAAAAATAAAAATTAATACTAATCGCATAAAAAGTGCATTTGTACCTAGGTTGAGTCATACTTTTTGTACGACTCGACCTAGGTACAGTCGCACTTTTTGTGCGACTGGTATAAATTTTTTTTTTTGAATTTCGAATTATAAAATTTCTTTTGTTTAATTAATTTATTTTTATGTTATTTTTATTTAAATAATAATAATAATAATAATAATAATAATAATAATAATAATAATAATAATAATAATAATAACAACAACATCAATAATAATAATAATAATAATAATAATAATAATAATAATAATAATAATAATAGCAATAATAATATAAATAAAATTAATAAAAAAATATTTTAAAGTCCAATGGCAAATTCGTAATTTTTTAAAGTCCATGGGCAAATTCGTAATTTTATTAGGAAGGGGGGTGACGATAAAATGAAAAGGATCGCGAACTTTAGTAATGCCCTTTTTAATTTCATCAAAAATTAAAATAGGGGGTTAACAAAATAAATGTTGGGATTGTTTGGTGATACTTAAAACCGAAACTAAAATTGTTCGTAAAAACAACAACACATAGAGCAGTTCTTTGATCTAGTTTTCCTCTTTTTGAGGGCATGTTCCTTAACTGGTGACATTGTGACTTCCTTGGGTTCAGGGGTTGGCTCTTTTTGTTCAAGCGTGGGATCTTTGATCAGAACTTTAGGCGCAACTTTCTACTCAACCTCCTCGTCATTCTCAGCCTCCTTTTCCACTTTGATTTCCTCCACAACCATTTCTTTCATCTCCTTAATGAATTTGTTAGGCTTAAAGGTAATTTTTTAAACTTTATCATCGAGATCTAGGAGAGATAACTTGATGTCACTGACCTATGAGTCAAGGGACTCAAGGCAAGAATGGGTTATATGATCCTTAAATTGAGGGTCTATTAGGGAAAGCTTTTTACAATGAACTTTCTTAGGATCTTCCTTTTCAGCCGTAGAAAAATGTGAGTATAACTTTTGTTTTTCATTGACCTTAAAAATTTCGATGCTAGAAAAAGCATTGTTGGAAAGAGATTGGGGACAAAATAAGCGATTTATTCCAAATCAGAGAGAAGATTAAAATCCTCATAGATTACTGTGACAAGGTTGGCGTAACATAAAGCCATTTTTCTGAAATTGGAACTGCAAAAACCGTATAGTAGAAAGCATGAAAGAAGTATAATCTATGGATTTTCTTGAAGCAATCTTTGTAGATTAAGAGAAGTTGAGATTTTGGGGTTTAATGAATACTTATTTGTATTGATTTTCATTATAATTACAATCCCAATATATACAAACTCTTATGAACTAATTAAGGAAATACAAAACTTGGACAATCAGAAATTTTCTAAATATATTTGACTAATTTGAGTAATTAATATTTACTGAATCATAATATTCCCCAAATCAAAATATTTCCACACTCCCCCTCAAGTTAGGTTATGGGATTCCCAATACCTAACTTGGTTAAAGTAGTTTCGAAGACTTCAACGGAAACGACTTTTGTGAGAATGTCAGCTAACTGATCTTCTGACCTCACATGTGGAATGCTGATGATTTCCTTCTCCACTTTTTCCTTTATGAAGTGTCTGTTAACCTCCAGATGCTTTGTTCGATCATGCTGCACCGGATTTTCTGAGATATCAATAGCTGCTTTGTTGTCACATAATAACTTGCAAGCTCTTGTTGGTGGAAAGTCAAGTTTGTATAAGAGTTTTCTTAGCCATAGGATCTCTGTTATTTCTTTTACTACCCCTCTGATAATGCGACTACTTTCTATTTCTTACTCCTCCAAGTAACCAAGTTTACCCCTACAAGGGTGAAGTATCCAGATGTAGATTTCCTGCTGTCTCGATCACCTGCCCAGTCAGCATCCGTGTAGGCTACGAGGTCAAGATGATGGTTTTTGAAGAAGACTCCTCTATCACTTGTGCCTTTTAAGTATCTCAAGATTCTTATTATTGCTTCCATATGTGGAGTTTATGGTAAGTGCATGAATCGACTTACAACCCCAACTGCATATCATATGTCTGGTCAAGTGTGAGATAGATAGATCAGTTTGCCCACCAGTTACTGATACTTCTCCTTGTCAGCTGGTTCTCCTCCAGGTGTCTTCTAGAGTCTACGATTAGCAACAATTGGTGTTTCTGCTGGTTTGCAGTCAAGCATGCCTACCTCTGCTAACAGATCTAAGAGATATTTCTTTTGATTGATGAAGATTCCCTTCTTGGATCGCAAAACTTCTATACCAAGGAAGTATTTTAAGTTCCCCAAATCCTTCATCTCGAACTCCATGAATAGTTTCCTCTTGAGCTCTTTTATCTCTCTTTCATTGTTCCTAGTTATTACCATATCATCTACATAAATGATATGGCATGTGATTTGACCATTTCCCTTCTTTAGGAATAGAGTATGGTCGGAATGGCTTTGTTCATACCTAAATTTTTTCATTGCTGAGGTAAACATTCCAAACCAAGCTCTTAGAGACTTTTTCAAGCCATACAACGCCTTTTTAAGTCTACATCCTTCTCCTGGAACGAATTCATCTGAAAAACCTGGTGGAGCATGCATATACACCTCTTCTTCGATCTCGCCATGTAGGAATGCGTTCTTTACATCGAACTGGTAGAAAGGCCAATCTTTGTTCGCAGCTATGGAGATTATGACCCTGATAGTATCTATTTTGGCAATCGAAGAGAAGGTTTCGGAGTAATCAATCCCGTAAGTCTGTGTATATCCTTTTGCCACAATGCGAGCTTTGTACCTCTCAATGGTTCCATCTACATGATACTTTATTGTAAAAACCCATTTGCATCCTTCTGGTTTTTCCTTTAGGTAGCATACCCTTTTCCCATGTGCTGTTTTTCTTTAAACCCGAGATCTCATCTACCATTACCTCTTTCCACCTTGGAATTCGAAAAGCTTCTTCAGTACTCTTAGGCAGGGAAATTGAGTATAGGCTGGTTTGGAATGCTACAGCTGTTTGTGCTAAATTACTCGTCTCTCGGTTAATAGGATACCGAGATCTCTGTGATTCGAACTCTGCATCATACCTTCTTGGAGGAATACCTCTTTTGCTCCTTGGAAGTAATTGATATCTGCAAGGTGAATTAACAATACCAGATATATCATCATTAGTTTGAGGTTCAGGTTCAATTAATACCTCTTGAGGCTCACATGCAACCTCTTGATCATGAGATGCTTCAGAAAAGGTAGGAAGGGTCTGAGGAGAAAGTAAAACTTTGTTTTCCGTAGCAAAATCTGTGGGATTACCTACTTGCTCTTAGGGGTTCAAATCATCAGTTACAAAGTATGTAAGCCAACTCAAGCATCACATGTAGTCTCCCCCTGAGGACGAAGCTGGGAGTAAAAATAGGAATGCTCAAAGAAGTCACAATCCATTGTAGTATACATCTTATTCTGAGTTGGATCAAAGCAGCGGTATCCTTTTTGATTAGTACCATAGCCCACAAAGATACACTTAACAGCACGCGGGTTAAGTTTGGTTCGAGCAGGTTTGGGTAAATGGAGATACATAACACACCCAAAAACCCGAGGGGGTAAGGAGTGGAAAGAGGGAATAGTAGTGTGAGTACGAAGGACTTCCAGGGGAGTTCTGAAGTTAAGAATTTTGGAGGGTAGTCGGTTGGTGAGATAGGCAGTAGAGGCAATGGCTTCAGGCCAAAAATAAGGTGGGACATGGGCTTCAAACATAAGGGCTCGACTTATTTCATGGAGAGTACGATTTTTCCTTTCAGCTATGCCATTTTGTTGGGGTGTGTGGGGACAAGAAGTTTTTTGAAGGAGACCATGGGTGGTAAAGAAATTTTCCATATGTTGGTTCATGTATTCCCCCCCCCCCCACCCCCCCCCCCCCCAATTATCAGATCGAAGTATTTTAGACTTAGCTTTAAATTGTGTGACAATCATATTATAGAACTTGACAAAGACATCAAATACCTCAGAATTGTGTTTCAGGAAATATATCCAGCACATTCTATTACAATCATCGATAAATGAAACAAAATATGAATAGCTGTGTTTTTTAAATTCAGGAGTAGGTCCCCAAACATCAGAATGTATCAAAACAAACGATTCACTGCTATGATTAAAACTAGGAGAATAAGAATGTTTGTGACTTTTCGCAAGGACACACGCTTCACAGTCCAAAACTACAGTACTTTTAGCTAATGACGAAAAAAGACGTTTCAGATACCCCAATGATGGATGACCTAGACGTCGATGCCAGGTCCATAACTTATGATTAGGGAACCCATGAGCAAGGAAAGTGTGACCCTTTTGAATCGCCTCGTCCACATAGTACAAGCCATCTCGTTTAGTACCACGACCAATAATCCTCCCCGTCTGAGCATCCTGCACAACATAACTAGAAGAAGAAATAAGCACAGTACAATTTAATTCCCGAGTCAGCTGGCTAATTGATAATACTTTATGAGATAGGCTAGGAATTAAAAGGCAATTTTTAATTTTGAGAGACGGAGAAATGGTAACGGGCCCAGATTGATCAACATTCACACACTCCCCATTGGCTGTTTGGATATAGGTGTGGGTTTTTGGATTAGTGAATAAAAGGTCGCAAGGGTCAAAAGTCATGGTATTGGTGGCCCTGCAATCAAATATCCATGGAGAGGAAGTACTTGGTTACATAAGAGACCTAGTTTATGTGGGTTACATGGGGTGTTGGGCTTTGTGGGTTTATAAATGGGCCTAGGGGTGTTTGAGGGATTAGGGTTTTCTGGTTGTTGTATAAATAAGCTGCGTGGGGAGTGTTTTGTGGGCTTTGGGTTTTTCTGGGTTCATTCTAGATCCTTCCCCTTCTCTCTCTCTTCTAGTCCGTCTCCTTCGTTCTCTTATGTCTGTTCACTTGTATCGCCATTTTTGTCATCTCTAGCCTTCATTCTGTGGGTTGGTTCATCAGCAGAGATATCGGAGATGTGAGGAGCACTAGTAGCCATGTTAGCCTTGCCGCCAGTTCTGCTGGTCGGAGCCTTGGTGGCAACTTTCCGTTGTCGGTGTTCCTCCCACCACTCCAGGTAGTCGATAATTTTGAAACATCCCTCCTTTGTGTGTCGGCTTCCTCCACAGCAGCTACACCTAAGGTGAGTCTTGTCCTCCATTTCACGCCGGAATGATGAATTTCACCGGTGGTGTTTGACGGCCAACCCACTTCCAATTTCTAAGGGATTTTTCCCGATGATGAAGCGTGGATCATGATACCACGCCGTGAAACTTCTCGCCTGATTGTAGCGTATGCCATGTCCACTATTGGGAGAGGATCAAGGTTCAGTAAGTCCTTTTTCTTTTTGTCAAACATCTCATTTATTCCGGCCAAGAATTGAAAAAGGCGTTGTTTTTGGATGAAAGTGTTAAAAATGGTGATGTCTTCAGCATGTATCCTCGGGTTTGGTTGCCGTCGGTCTATTTCCTTCCAGATTGTGGTCAACTTCCCATAAAAGACCTCTAATGGATCTTGGTTCTATTTTATGTTATTTGCCTGTGAACTCAGATCAAAGATCTGGAGTTCGTCCCTTCTACTACTCAATAAGACTTCGATCCCCTTCCATAAGTCTTTTGCAATCGTGTAATCTAGAAACTGGTTTATGAGTTCAGTGTCTATATTTGAGATAATCCATGATAGGACTATTGAATCCTTTTGCTTCTATGTTTTGTAATTTGGATCTTAAATGCTAGGAGGGTCGTCAATGATGTGGCTGAGACGACCCCTGCATTCTAAGGCTATCTGCATCATTTTACACCAAGTTGTGTAATTTTGATAGTTTAGCTTTTCGGCTAATTTCATGTTTGGGGAACTAGTTTCAAGGGTTGTGTTTGGTTTTTGCATCTGTTGAAACAATCTGAACATGTGTTCCATCTGTTCCATAGTTATGATTTGGTTTGGGTCAGTTTCTGCCATTGTTACAGGTAAGGTTTAGGGTAGATGATGATAACCAATGGTGTTGCCGGTCCCGAAAAACACCTTTGGCTCTGATACCATGTAGATTAAGAGAAGCTGAGATTTGGGGTTTAATGAATACTTATTTGTATTGATTTTCATCATAATTACAATCCCAATATATACAAACTCTTATGAACTAATTAAAGAAATACAAAACTTGGACAATCAGAAATTCCCTAAATATATTTGACTAATTTGAGTAATTAATATTTACTGAATCATAATATTCCCCAAATCAAAATATTTCCACAATCTTCCACATGAGGATGAGTTGGTCGTCAGAAACCAACTCCTACGAAGAACCTTTGGAATATAAGATTTTGCAATGAGATTGTGTAGCAATTTTACATTTAAATTAAGACCATTGTTAGTTAACTGACGTATGGGTGAGAAATCATGAAAACCAACTGAGTTGGGAGTTTGATCATCAATATTGTTAGAAAACTTAAACAATTCATTGATTAGGGTTTTTGACACTATAATGTCATGACCTTTAACATAACTTCTTTCACATTTTCTCTCAGTTTTATTCAAAAATTAGGATTTTATTAAGGAAAATTAGGGTAAATCAACAATAATGGCGAAACGTAATCAATTAGCAAAGTGTTTTGGATAAACTTGTTGTTATCCTATTGTATTTGCATTTAATTATCATGTGCTTACAAGCAATATTTTAGAGAAAAATAGAATATTTTTTTTAGCAATTAATTTGTATTATATACCAAAAGGGAAAAAGAGGTACAAAAAGCTCAAACTGAAAATTAACTCTAGCTCAAGACCCCTGCTAGCCAATGCTCAAAATTAGCTGAGCGAAAGCCCTATGTAACCACCAACTAAACCAAATGCAAAAATCGATCTGGTTACAAGCAAAAAACTTTACTATTACAGGAGTGGTTATCAAAAATTTTCCAATTGCTACAACCATAGGTTGTACATCATCTTGGTCCAAACTCCAGCATCGAGCTTAGCTCGATCAATCTTTTTTTGTTCAGCTTATTCATCATCAAAATCTCTTCCTGTATATATGTTTGTGTTTTCAAGTCTATGTTGTAGAAAACTAAAAAGACGACCTCTGATCTCTTGAGCATACTGGCAGTCATGAAGTAGGTGATGAGTAGTTTCAATATCACTGTTCCACATAACAAAATAGGTATCTTCGATCACGGTCCATTTACTAGCTCTATTTTTAATTGCCAGTCTATTCTGGATAGCCAACCATGTGATGAACCTTGCACTAGGACTAGTGACGTTTTTTGATGAAGAGTCTCCCCCAGGAGACTTTAGGAGCATCAACAATCAGCAAAATATGCACTTTCCCTTAATGATAGCATCCCAACCTCTCAATTGTGTCACCAGAGCTCCTTGATTGATGATTTTCCTAAAGCTCCAAGATGCGTGGATCGACACATTAACATTTTGCACATCCTGCGATTTCATATAGTAGCTATAAACCCACTTAATCCACAAGTTCTCCTTTTTCCGGGCTATGTTCCACAAGTGTTTGAGCACAACCGCTTTGTTCCATTAATACATGTCCCTTAAATTCAGCCCTCCTTTATCAAGAGGAAGGGCCGTTTGGTGCCACGCCACCACTATTTTACTAGACAACCCCTCTTTTCTCATCTAGATGAAGGAGTGACACACATCTTTCACCATCTTAATAAGCTTCTTATGTAGATAAAAAATTTGGGCCTTGAATTTTTTCATCCCACCAATAACACTACGAACCAGCTGAACTCTCCAAGCATACAAGTGCAATCTCGAGGACCAGAAATTAACCCCGCCCATAATCTTATTAACCAGCGGCCAACACTCTTTAGTGTTCAACTTTTTGGAATGCAGCGGAACCCCTAAATATGGAAATGGAAAAACTCTCTCATCTATGTGCAACAGGGCCACTAACCTATATTTTCTTTGTTTATCCACCCTTGAGGTATAGAAATTACTCAAACTAGTGTAACCTCCAACTTTGAGGCATTAGAGAATCAATCAAAAGTATTCATCATGTTATTAACAGAATTTACATCGCTCGATTGAACATAAGGAAGTCATCAGCAAAGTGAAAGTAGGTAATATCTGCTTTCCTGCATCTGGGATGGTAGTTAAAGCTCAGGATGTCATTCAGCTTATGCATAAGTCTCGAAAGATATTCCATACCAATGGTAAACAAATATAGCGATATAGGGCCACCTTGTCGTAGGCGTTTCTTAGCAGAATAAGGCTTTAAGGAATGCCATTCACTAGAATTAAAAAGAATACAGTCTTGACGCACTCCATGATCCGACCAAAAATTTTTACGGGAAAGCCCATCTCATCTATAATCGAACATAGAAAGCCCTAGTCAATCGAATCATAGGGTTTTTTGAGGTCAATTTCATCATAATCCTGGGACTTTTATTCTTCTGAGAGTAACCGTTGACCAGTTCTGTCGCTAGAAGGATGTTATTTGCTATCTGTCTTTGGGGATAAACCCTAATTGGGCTTGGTCCACCACATCTCTAATCACCTTTTGAAGCCTCCCTGCAAGCACTCTTGAAATGATTTATAGATAACGGTACAATAGGCAATCGGATAATAATCTCCCACCATGTTAGCAGAACTTGTCTTTGGAATCAAGGTTATTGAAGTGCAGTTGAAAGGGGGAAAGAGGTCTCTCTTTTCAAAGAACCCTTTGATGAAACTGAGGAGTTCCTGCTTGGTGATATCCCACGTCTTCTTGAAGAAGCTAGCATTTAAACCATCAACCCCTGAAGATTTATTGTCATTGATCCTAAAAAGCGTATCTTTTATCTCTTTCTCGGTGACCTCCTTAATCAGCATCTGAGAAGATTGATCCCAAAAACCATCAACCATTAGATTCTTAGAAATCGTACCTTGTAACTTTTGATAGAACTGATTGATCTTGTCCTGAATCTCTTCTCTAGTACTGAGACATTTTCCATCCTTGTCTAATAATTCGAAGATACCATTAGTTGCGCGTCTCTCCTTGATAGTAGCATGAAAGTATGCTGTATTATCATCATCGTTCTCCGACTAACTGATTCTTGATGTTGTGGAGTGTTCATTCATAGAGTTAAATGTGATTGAACTGCCCTTCTTTGCTTCTTAGGTATGAATGAATACAATATTCACAACTATTGTAGTGCTAAAAATTGAAAATCAATTTTTCTTATTGTCAATAGCTAAGTTGTGTTATGGCTACTAGTGTAAATTCCAATGCACTTAAGGTCATGTGTTGTCCGAGTTTGTTGGAATCCACTTCTATACTAGCATAGACTTGTTGTAATCAACCTCTTTTTCTTTACCATGTTTTTCTTAAGAATATTTTCTCTTAGTTTGTTAAAATCAAATCTGTACTAGTAGAATTGTTAGATGTACTAATATCTTCCAAAAAGGAATTTTAGCTTTTCCTGTTATTTTTTAAATTGCGACACATTAATTTTGAAACTTTGTCTCAATTCTATTCTTTTCAGGGAAGAGATAAGCTTCCATTTTTGGTTAAAGAAATTCTTAAAATTGGTTAGGGTGGTAGACCCTCACCATTGGTGCCAGGATAAGTACTGAAGATACTTCTGAGATCTTTTAATTTGGCCTATCACTTGCATACTCTTTGTTATCAACAGTTCTCATGCAAATACATAGCTTTGCTTTAAAGGCCTATGTGTTGTCTTAGTTTAGTAGTCAAACTTGGATTAAAAGCATTTAAATCTCCTAAAGTTGTTGTATTAATACATTGTATCTGTTTCTCTAACCCTATCTTTACTTGAAAAGACATAATACCTTTGTCGCATGCATTCATATTGTTCGACATGAATATTTAGGTGATAGTTAATTATGTGATGCATTATGAGATTACTCAAATATAAGATTACAATCCATGCTTTCTATTGTGTAAAATATCTTTGGAAAGCCATACCGTTACCGATGTAAGGCTTTTGACTTTACTTCAACCGAAATATCGGATGACATAACCACAAAATTATCCACAATGACCAAAAATTTTTGTTTTTTGATAGAAACCACATTTTTACATGATGGATTACTTGCCTTACCATGTTTTATAATTTTACACGCTAAGGGCTCTTATTGTTGGTAGAGTTCAGTTCATGAGATTGAAGGACCTTTGCTTGGGTATTATTATGGGTATTGAGACGCTAATTCATTGACCCGAGCCAGTAGCTAGACTCCAATGCTTCCTTTAAATTATTCTGATACTCGAATGTCAAATTAGTAAATAGCAAGTATAAAGCTTGTGTAATATGACATAAAAACAAGGAGCGTATATGGTAAAGAGTGGATCTTTTCTGCATAAACTATCAGAGACGTGCAACAATTATGAAGAAAAGGGTCTTATATAGCGAGAGGTTCTTGTATAAGCATGACGTCTGCTCCTACTTATGAATATGGTTTCAAATGCAATGACATGACATAACACATACAACTTAGCACTGGCTCAACCTTCCCCACAACTGGGCTACTTAGATTTGTTTTATTACTCCTATAATTATAATAAATGGTACTAATCAGATTCATATATTTTACAGGTATTCAAAGTGGCACCAACATTTTTGTTGGTGGATATTCATAAAGCTAGTGGTGACCTTAATGAATCTCTTAATGTTTGTGGCTTTACTCTCCTTTAGTCCTTTTGTTTCTTCTGGAAAAATTAAATCAAATAGAAGTTTTCATATGAAATATAGGATGGGAAGCTTTATATGTCATGCTCGTTGTTGTCTAGTGCCGAGGTTACACGCTGCTGTTATTGCTACTAGTTTGACGACGAATGGTGTGATGTTATCGTGACTGCTGGTTTGACATTATTGTTCCTATAACATAGTGTGGTTGCTGTTGTTGTTTTAAGTACTTTGCACCCATCTTCTCTTGTTCACTTCATTTTAATTTCAAATGAAGGTGTCTACTTTTCTTTTATTGCTAAAATGTTTCCATGGAATTTACCAATAAGAGGGTATGTAGAGAGTTCAGTTTTCGTCAAAATGTGATCTTGTGAGTTTAAAACAACGTTTAAAAATTGAGGTATTTTTCAATAATTCAAAGATCTATTTAATTTTTCTATTTCAATAATTATGGTAAAAATACTACTCCTAATTGAAATAAAAGCTACATATTTGATTTATGTATACTAATAAAACTATGCTAGTTTGATTTGTTTATACTAGCCTTTTAACTCAACTTGGTAGAGTCTTATGCCTTTGGATAGAGGATGTAGGTTCAACTCCTACATAGGTTACTTTCTTGTTTATTTATCTATATTTATCATTCCTTGTCATCTATCATTTTTATTATTAATTTTTTAAAATTAAATAAAAGGGTTATTATATCTTTTTTTCGAAAATAAAAGATACAAATAACAGTTATTTGTATCTTTTGGTACAAAACCAAACATATAAATAACATGTTATTTGTATCGTTTATTTCAAACAAACGATTCAAATTACCTGTTATTTGTGTCGTTTGTTTGAACCAAAGATACAAATAACTGTTATTTGTATATTTGGTTTTCAAACGATACAAATAATGTGTTATTTGTAACTCTCTTATTAGTAACCCCCAATACAAGATATAAATATTCTTAAAAAAAATATACAAAAAACGAATTTTTTTATTAGTGATTGCTGGAAACGGATCGGCAATTGTGAAAGATAAGTTGCAATAGAAAATTCTAACTAAAGTTGGGTAAGTTATTGAACTATGATTGAGAAGTGTTTCAAGAGATGACTCAATAAAAGATGAAACAATATCAAGATCTTCAATAACGAAAAAAGTATAATCTAGTAGATAAACAAAGGAAAGAGATCTGAAGACTCAACTCTCTTAAATGATGATAATTCAAAACACATATTAATTAAACAAATTAATTAAATAATTACATTTAGTTGTTTATGTTAGTCTAAAATCATATTGGATATAAACTGAATATTTGATATATATGCTTAAGCTCGATTTATTGGAATATGCTTAAATAACTTAAGTTTATCTAATGGTTAAATTTATAAGTCTTGAAGTTAGTTTCAATGTCTTGAAGATAATTATGTTTATAATAAGTTTAGTTTCATAAATATATTTGAAATATTTTAATAGGTCAAGGTTCATTAAAATTAACTTTGAATTATTTTAATAGGTCAAGGTTCATTACAATTTACTTTGATATTATTTGAAATTAAGTTTGAATATATTATGACACGTCTTATCTTAAACATTTGGATATTTATTTTTGAATTTGAATTTGAATTTGCAATGTGTGTTTAAGATATTTTGATGATTAATTGTTATAGTACAAGGTACACACGTTTTGTTAATTATAGTTTACGATTATATTTGAATTTAAATTAGTTGTTAAGCTAATTAAAGAGTTTCCTATAAATAAGAAGATATTTTAAATTGATACTAAAAATAGAAAATGACTATTTGAATGAATGCTAAATATAGAAATTAATTTGAATTAGTGTTTACACGTTGATTAATCTGATTTTTGCTGAGTTTTCAATATCTTGTATGAGTTCTAACGTGGCAGCATAGCATTGGTTATTAAAAACAAATTACAGCACACAATGATGAAATTATATAAGCTATCAGTACACGTTAGTTTGACATAAAGCTCAAGGTCTTGAAGACTGGCACAGAATATTTAGATCAAAAAAATTAACGGATGAAGCTTTCTTGCTCTACAAGGAGATGTTGAGGCGTAACATCTATAAATACAAGGCTTCATTTTAGAATTAAGGATACACCTTTATGCACTTCTTCTTACAATTTTCTCTCTTTACTTAAGATCTAATATTCTCTAAGTATTAAAAAGAGTTGTAATTCTTAGTTCATCTAGCTCTTACAATTTGTAATAGGCTTAAGTGTTAAAAAGAGTTAGATTATTTTCATAGTTTAATACGCCTAACTTAGAATACTTTTCAAAGTGTTCAACTTGTAATCTCTATTGAGAGATTAGGATTTTCTTTTATTAAAGGGACTTATAATACGGTTCTTCTAGAAGAATAACGTGGTGTGAGGAGATAGTGAGATCTGCTTGTTTGTATTAAAGTCGGATTAATAAAAGACGTTGAAATCCTACGGGTTAAAAGAGAACCTATAAGTGGGAAGTAGGTTGTTTCGAACCGAACCTCGTTCACATATCATGTGTTATTCTTTAAAGTTTATATTCCGCACATACATTATTGTTTTACGACTTGACTCAAAACTGTCCCAGAGAACAGTTTTGAAAGACTCCTCAATTTCTTGAGATAAGCTTCCAGACAAAAATTTTAAACGCCTATACTCTCTATTCACCCCCCCCTCATCGAGAGTATTCGACCTCCTATCAACTTTCAATTGGTATCAGAGCTGAGTTTCACATAAAAAGAGTAATATCTTGTGATGGATCGGATACGAGAAGGGTTGTTTGCTCAAGGTTATTCGTGCTCTGGACCACCTTTGTTTTGTGGAACAAATTTCTCACATTGGAAAACATTGATGAAGATGTTCGTGATTGACCAAGATATGGAACTTTAGGACATCATAAGTAAAGGACCTAAGGTACCCATGAAAATGGATGCTCAAGGAAATGATGTGTTAAAAATCAAATCTGAATACTCTTAAAGTGACTTGGAAGCCGTATCCAAAAACTATAGGCAATGAATCAACTGTGTTGTGTCTTAAATGGTGCAGAGTTTAATAGGTCTAGAAGGAATCATGAAGATGCGCAAAAGATTTAAGAAATTTAAATCTAGAAATAAAGGTAAATCTTCTAACTCTAATTCTAATTTTAAAACTAACAAACTCGCTTGTTTTGAGTGTGGATCCACAAAGCATCTTGTGAAGGAGTGCCCTAAAAAGAAAAGGGAATCCTACAAGAAGAAACAAGCAATGGTTGCTACATGGAGTGATTCTAAAGAATCATCCGAACCTGATAGTGAAGATGGTCAAGCTCACGTATGTCTTATGGCTAATGATGATAAAGACGATGATCTAGATCAAAACCATAAAGAGGTACGAGACTTTCTTAACACATGCTCTAAAGATGAATTAGTTAAAGCTCTCCTTGATATGTTTCAAACTGAAAAGATCTTAAAAGATGAGAAAGATATTTTAGAAAATAGAATTCGTCACTATGCTGAAGGTTCTGAAGAATTTATAAAGAAAAATGAATCGCTAAAGGCTAAAACAGTAAATTTAAAAAGACTGTCAAAGTCTTGAAAGAACAGAATCTCAGCCAAACTAAATAGCTCATTGATCTTAAGAATGAAAACAATGATATCTTGAGTCTAAGCTCAAGACTCTGAGACATGAGTCTGAGAAAAATTTACAAGCATTAACTAAGTTAAATGAATCCGAATCTAAATTCACCAAAATGCTTACACGCCAAAAAGGACTCAATGATAAACATGGTATGGGTTATAACAATGTTACACATAACTATAATAGTAAAACCACATTTGTAAAGAGTGCATACAAACATAGACGTATACCTTCTTGCACCTTTTGTTGCAAAGAAGGACATATTAAGTTTGCATGTCCGTACAGACGTAAGGACAATTATATTATCAAGAATTCCTTTCCACTTGAATTACATGGACAGATAAAGCAAATATGGGTTCCCAAAGGGACAAGACCACCTAACATGGTCTACCCCGAATACGGTCCCAAATTTGTCACTTAGATAGCCAAGTAAAGTTGAGAAAGGTTATTTTTTTGTGTAGGAAAAGCAAAAGTGGATCTTAGATAGTGGATACTCGAGACATATGAGTGGTAAAGTTTCTTTATTTTCTGAAATTAAAGAAAAATGCAATGGCTCGATTGATCGGGACTTTATGGCCTTCAATAGTAATACCGCAAGTGCACGGCGTAGCATAGTACATCGGCAAGTACGGGTCGAATCCACAAGGAGTGGGGGTTAAGTTAATAGTTTCTTAATTGATTAGTGTGTTTGAAAACGTATAATATGATGTTTGGGGATAGAAATAATTAAAACAAGCAATTAAAACAAGTCAAGAATCATAGATGAATAAATTAATCTAGAGTATCTTAAAGTTAAAGAGATGAAAGCAATATAAGTTGAAGAACTACTAGCATGAATATATGAAACTAAAGCAAACAATCAAAGGAATTAAGTGACATGAATTGAAAACAATATAAGCAAGGATAAAAGTTACTATTTTGAGATCAATATAAGGATGAACAAGATGAATTGATGATTTAAAGTAATACCTTCCAAAAGCTTCAATAATAGTACATCAATGGTTGAAGAATCCCAAGTTGCAAAATATTACAATAAAGGTTGAAGTAAAGATTGTATTTGGAAAGTGAAAATACTAGATTGAATTGAAAGAAAAATTATGCTAACATTAATTCTTAATTGAAATGAAAGCAAAGCTATGAAGAATACATAAATTACTTAAGATGAAAGGTGAGAACTTAGATTAAAGCTCCTTCTTCCTCTTCTCTATTTATAGGCTTCAAAAACAAGTGGGGGGTAGTGGTTTCATGATTTCTCCACTACCCCTAGGTTGTAGGAGGGGGGAATGCCACCCCTAGTGGATAGGATAGAGTGGCTGGCAGTCTTGGCAGCAGTAATTAGAAGCAACAAATATAATTGGACCTTGAATGATGCTTTAAAAAACATCGCACATGTTGTTGTCGCCCATTTCGCTCGACCCGAGAGAATCCCGCTTGACCAGTCGAGCCACCTTCAGGTTTAACATTAGAAACTTCAAAAATTGGATAGAATGTAAAATTCAGCTCCGCTCGACCCGAGCCATTGTGCTCGACCAGTTGAGCGGATGTACTGTGCTCCTGAATTAAATCCTGCTGTTGATCAGAAGTTTCTGAAAATGTGAATGCATTTCGCTCGACCCGATCCAACTTGCTCGACTGGTCAAGCGAGCGTCAGATGTGTAAATCTCAGCTTTTGACTCGAGCAATGCTGCTCGAGCCACCTTGCCTCGAGCCTATTTTGGTCGAGTGGATCTATTTTGGCTTGTTCTTGTGGCTTAGCTTATGATGTTTCACTTCTTTGAGCCCTCGGCGTTTAGGTGAGGAATGTATGCAACCAAATGGGCTAGTTTGTGCTCGGTGTAGATGATTAGATCCTGAAATGAAATAAAATACCAAAGCAACAAAATAAGCGTAAAATCCAATAAACTAATGCGATAACATGTAGCTTCCTCACGCTAAACAAGCCACTTATAGGGGTAAAAATAAAGATAAAATGTAGCTAACATCGATCACCCTAGGAGATAAAGGTAAATGCAAAATTTTAGGTGTTGGCAAAATTGGTAAAAATCCGTCTAAAACTATTGATAATGTCTATTTAGTTGAAGGTCTAAAATTTAACTTGATAAGTGTGTCTCAACTATGTGATAAAGGTAATCAAGTAATCTTTGATAAAGAAAAATGTGTTGTTAAAAATCCTAACACTGGAGATACTTTATTACTGCCCTTAGACATGATAATGTTTATGCCTTGAGTACTAACGAAATTGCAGCTCAGAATTTCAAGTGCTTGAAGGCTATGACAGATGATCCAAAACTATGGCATAAACGTCTTGGTCACATCAATACTTACACCATGCATGAGTTGGTAAGTAAAGATCTAGTTAAGGGACTTCCAGCTCTTGACTATAAACATAGTCCTACATGTGATGCATGCATTAGAGGAAAACAAGTAAGAAGTTTATTCAAACCGAAGAAAATGGTAAGTACATCAAGACCATGTGAACTTTTACATATTGATCTATGTGGACCAATGCGTGTACGGAGCATAAGAGGTAAATCTTACATCTTAGTTACAATTGATGATTATTCTAGATTTACGTGGGTTGATTTTTTGAAGGATAAAAGTGAAGCCTTGAAACCGTTCTCAATACGTTGTAAAGAGATGCAAACTTAGCTGAATCTTCCAATAGTCTAGATTAGAAGTGACCATGGGAGAGAGTTTAATTAACTAGGCTTTGATTCCTTTTGTGAAAAATAAGGTATAATCTATAACTTTTCAGCGCGTAGGACAACCCAACAAAATGGCGTGGTTGAAAAGAATAATCGAACCTTAGAAGAAATGGCTAGGACAATGCTTATTGAAAATGGATTAGCCAAACATTATTAGGCCGAGGCTGTTAACACAGCGAATTATGTCTTAAAGAGATGCCTCATAAGACCAATACTTAAGAAAACCTCCTATGAGCTATTCAATGGAAGAAAACCGAATATAGCATACTTTATGCCATTTGGTTGCAAATGTTTTATCCATAATAATGGTAAAGATAATCTAGGCAAATTTGATGCTAGAAGTGATAAAGGTATATTTCTTGGATACTCCTTGAATAGTAAAGCTTATAAAGTTCTAAACAAGCGTACAAGTATAGTTGAGGAAAGTATGCATGTGGTATTTGATGAATCGGACAATGGAACACTAAGCGAAGGATTTAAAGAGTTAAACCTTAATAAACACTTTGATGATATGAGTGATGATGAATTAAATGCCAATGATATTAGTGCACTTAAAAAGAAGAACATGCAGGATACCATACAAAGTCTTGATGAGATTGACGGAAAATAGGTTGTAAACATTGAAGACTCACAGCCTGATCTTGAGACCCAACCTCCAGATCTTGAAATAGTTCCTGAACATATTGCTTTGGATAAACCAATTAGAAATTCCTTAATGGAAGTAGTTACAAGTTCTTTGAATGATTACACACCATCCATATTACGAAGAAGACATAGAATGTCATCTCAACATCCTCTAAAAAACATCATAAGTGATCCAAACAAAGGTACGCAAACTCAATTCTCTCTTAAAAATTTATGTGCCTTTTCTGCTTTTGTTTCTCTTGTAGAACCAAAGGATGTTAAAGAAGCTATACAAGAACCAGAGTGGATCAGTGCTATGCAAAATGAATTAAATAAATTCGAAAGAAACAAAGTTTGGGATCTAGTTAAAAGACCTCCAGATCGTACTATCATTGGAACTAGATGAGTCTTTCGCAATAAACTCAATGAGGATGGAGACATTATAAGGAATAAAGAAAGGCTGGTAGCTCAAGGTTATAATCAAGAAGAAGGTATAGATTATAATGAGACTTTCGCTCCAGTTGCAAGGTTAGAATCTATCCGTATTATGGTTGCTTTTGCTCCATACATGAATATTAAACTATATCAAATGGATGTTTAATGTGTTTTCTTAAATGGCTACTTACAAGAGGAAGTGTATGTTAAATAACCACCTGGCTTTGAAAATTCTGATCTACCCAATCATGTGTTTAAACTAAATAAAGCACTATATGGCTTGAAACAAGCTCTAAGAGCTTGGTATAACAGATTTAGCTCACATTTACTTGAAAATAATTTTCAACGAGGTAAAATTGATGAAACACTTTTCATTAAAACTAAAGGAAAAGATATTCTTGTTGTTCAAGTATATTTTGATGATATATTATTTGAAGCTACTAATGATTCTTTGTGCAAGGAACTCGAAATGAGCATGATGGGAGACTTAACATTTTTTCTTGGACTACAAATAAAGCAAAAGAAAGATGGCATATTCATTTGTCAAAATATGTTAGAGATTTGCTAAAGAAATACAATATGGATCAATGTAAAGATGTTAATACGCCTATGAGTGCAAAACTAAGTCTAGACCAAGATATAAATGGTAAGAATGTTGATCAAAAAGACTTATAGAGGTATGATTGGTTCTTTATTGTATTTGATTTCTAGTCGTCTTGACATTATGTTTAGTGTTTGCTTATGTGCTCGTTTTCAAGCAAACCCAAAAGAATCTCACTTAACAGCAGTTAAGAGAATCTTTAGATATTTGCTTGGGACTAAGGACTTCGGTATATGGTATCCTAGTTATGGAAATTTTATTTTGATTGGTTTTTCAGATGCGGACTATGTTGGCTACAAGGTTGATAGAAAAATCACTTTAGGATGATGTCAATTTTTGGGAAATTCATTGATCTCATGATATTCTAAAAAGCAAAATTCGGCTGCTTTATCTACAGGTGAAGCTGAATACATAGCTGCAGGTGCGTGCTGTTCTCAAATCTTATGGATTGCACAACAACTTCGAGATCTTGGAGTTGATCTCAAAGGTATACCAATAAAATGTGATAACACAAGTGCAATTTGTATCACTTAGAATCCTATACAACATTCATGTACAAAACACATAGAGGTTCAACACTATTTTATAAGAGATCATGTTGAAAAAGGTCATATCTCTCTATCCTTTATATCTACAGGAAATTAGTTAGTGGACATATTTACAGAACCTTTAAGTTATGATCATTTTGCATATATACGTATGGAACTTGGCATGCTAAATGATGTTACATGAATTAAGGGAGAGTAATGACATAAGAGTAATGGTATCTTATTGATATAAGAGTAAAATGGTTAATCTTAAGCGTTAAGTTTTACTGAATATCAAATATATATTAAGGGGGAGCATTACATATTATTTACATGTTTTGATTGTGATTATATATGTGTGTTTATGCATGTATTTAAGAATTGAAAATTTAATTTCCATTTCTTAAAAATTATTTGTTTTACATAAATATACATAAATGGGATTTATAATTAAGTACCTTTAATCAATATTTTTGCAGTTCTCATGTTCAAAATTGCTCACTTCCTTATGCTAATCTTTTGACATTGATCTTTGATCATTTTAATTTGCTCTATGACTCAAAGGAAGTAGATTATATGGGTCCATTATCTCTGTCTAGTAACATCCTCCCACCTCTTGGAATTTTTAAAATCCATGGCAAGTATGATTTATATTCACACTTGTTATCATCTGAAAAAGAGGATCTGCAAAAGATCCATGGTAAGCGGCTTTCACGTCTTGACCCTCACATTAAAGAGCACACCACTCTTTCTTGCCTCCAGTCTCTTGACTTAGAGGTTGGTGAAATGAAAACTTCCTTTCTTGATTTGCATGTTAAGGTATCTACTTTGACTTTTATGTTAGACACATTTATGAAAGACATGAATGGTATGGTAGTTGAAGACGTGGTGGTTGAAGAAGATGTTGATGAGGGTGATGCTGCTGAGCCACAAGAGGATGTTGTGATGGAGGAAGTCAAGCAAAAGGTTGGAGAACAAGAGGTTGTTGAGGAGGAGAAGAAAGAAGAGAAGAAGAAGGAGGCAGAGAAGGAAGAAGAAGAAAATCTAGAAGTTGTTGATGTTGTTAATGCAACTCCTATTCAGACCATCCTCCAACTGTTGAAGTTACTACTTCCCCTGGTAAAATCAAACCTTCCAAGAAAAGGAAGACTAGGTCCAGGAAGTAATTTTATTTGTTGTTGGTTGGTAAAAAATTTTTTTAATTTTGGCAAACAATATTTTCTTGTTTTGATTAACAATCCCAACATTTTACTCCTTGTTTACTTTTTGATGAAAGTCAAAAAGAGGGAGATATGTAAATTTTATTTTATTATATTTTTCCAGGATTTGTTTGTTTGTTTGCTTGCTTTGCATGTTCATTTTGCATACATAATAGTTTATTAATACATATTTAGTTCATACTAGATGAAGCATACTGGATGATATGTTTCTGATTGATATTGAGTGTGATAGTAATTGTGATATGCTGGATGCATTCATGTTTCATGTTTGTTTCTGTTTAACCTTAAGGGGAAGATATAATTTTAAAAAGAGGGACAAATAATTGAGAAATTTTATGCATCTCATTATCAGGATATGTATATGTATATTATGCTTGATTCATCTTACTTATTTATTCATTATTCATATATTTATTGTTGATTATTGTTGATTATTGATATTCAAATTTATAATCTTGATACATCATGATACATTTTGATTTTAAAACTCTTTGCGTGTATCATGATTGGATTGTTTGCATGCATGTATAATGAAGCTTGAAACTTTATTGGTTTGTGATAATAAGAAGCATGAAAATTTAATGGTTTGTATTATTTTGTTTTTATACTGTCTTGTTTTGAAACTGTTTTCAAAGTCTTGAAAAACATTACGTTTGATGATATTTTGTTATTCTTATCATGTTTTTCAATTCATGTTAACTTAATAATATGATTTAGGAAAATATGGTTTTGACATTCATCAAGGGGGAGATTGAAGACTCAACTCTCTTAAATGATGATGATTCAAAACACATATTGATTAAACAAATAAATTAAGTAATTACATTTAGTTGTTTATGTTACTCTAAAATCATATTGGATATAAACTGAATATTTGATACACATGCTAAGCTCAATTTATTGGAATATGCTTAAATAACTTAAGGTTGTCTTATGGTTAAATTTATAAGTCTTGAAGTTAGTTTCACGGTCTTCAAGATAATTATGTTTATAGTAAGTTTAGTTTCATAAATATATTTGAAATATTTTAATAGGTCAAGGTTCATTAAAATTAACTTTGAATTATTTTAATAGGTCAAGGTTCATTAAAATTTACTTTGATATTATTTGAAATTAAGTTTGAATATATTATGACACGTCTTATCTTAAACGTTTGGATATATATTTTTGAATTTCAATTTGAATTTGCAATGTGTGTTTAAGATATTTTGATGATTAATAATTGTTATAGTACATGGTACACACTTTTTGTTAATAATAGTACACGATTGTATTTGAATTTAAATTAGTTGTTAAGCTAATTAAAGAGTTTCCTATAAATATGGAGATATTTTAAATTGATACTAAAAATAAGAAAATGACTATTTGAATTAATGCTAAATATAGAAATTAATTTGAATTAGTGTTTACACGTTGATTAATCTGATGTTTGCTGAGTTTTCAGTATCTTGTATGAGTTTTAACGTGGCAGCATAACATTGGTTATTAAAAACAAATTACAGCACACAATGATGAAATTATATAAGCTATCAGTACACGTCAGTTTGACATAAAGCTCAAGGTCTTGAAGACTGGCACAGATTATCTAGATCAACAAAATTAACGGATGAAGCTTTCTTGCTCTACAAGGAGATGTTGAGGCGTAACATCTATAAATACAAGGCTTCATTTTAGAATTAAGGATACACCTTTATGCACCTCTTACAATTTTCTCTCTTGACTTAAGATCTAATATTCTCTAAGTATTAAAAAGAGTTGTAATTCTTAGTTCATCTAGCTCTTACAATTTGTAAAAGGCTTAAGTGTTAAAAAGAGTTCAACTTGTAACCTCTATTAAGAGATTGGGATTTGCTTTTATTAAAGGGACTTGTAATACGGTTCTTCAAGGGGAAGAATGTGGTGTGAGGAGATAGTGAGATCTTCTTGTTTGTATTAAAGTCGGATTAATAAAAGACGTTGAAATCCTACGGGTTGAAAGAGAACCCATAAGCGGGAAGTAGGTTGTTTAGAACCGACCTCGTTAACATATCATGTGTTATATTTTAAAGTTTATATTCCGCACATACATTATTGTTTTACGAATTAACTCAAAACTGTCCCAGAGAACAGTTTTGAAAGACTCCTAAATTTCTTGAGATAAGCTTCTAGACAAAAATTTTTTAAACGCCCTCCTCGAGAGTATTAGACCTCCTATAAACTTTCATGATCTATTCTTCAAAATTTCTATTACCGAATGTAGTGTGATTCTCAAACTATGTTATGGGTACATCAATAGAAGCAAGTAGGGAAGGAATATATGGTGTGGGAGTTTCAAAGACTAGAGATCTTGGTGATCATTCATGGTCCTTTTTAGATGACCAAGTGATTTTTATTTTTGGGGCCATTGTTAGTACTTGGGAAAGATGAAGAAAAAGTGTTTAGTTGTTTGACAGAAAAGGGAAATGGTTTCTAAAAATGGCAAATAAAAGACGGTTCAAGGGGTAATGAAATAGGTAGTGCAAATGATGTGAAGGAAATAAAGGTGTGATTTGACTACTTAGGGAATGACATGACTAAATGCGAAGGAAAACATAAAATAAAATGAGTAGTCTGATTTGTTGACGTGAGGGGATGGACTTTGGAGTAGTGTAATTATGATTGTAGTAAGTATTATCCAAATAATAATTGGAGTGGAATTAGATTTATGAACTAGGTTTTAGTCATTGTTTTAAGACAATTTTAAAACCAATTCTAAGTATTTACCAAGACTATCAAGTGTTCTTTATTAATTAAAAACACTTAACAATATAATCCCACTTTTATATGTGTTTAATATAGTACCAAAAAATTTAATTTTTAATTCTAAAATACATTTAACAGAGAACAACTAACAAACATTGTCACGTAAATATCACATGCTTTTTAATCACATAAAATTTTCACGTAAATTATTCAGGCAAATATGTTTAAGTAATTATATAAATTACTCCCCCTACACACATGCATTGTATTTAATGTCTCCCCCTAAGTTCATGCAAATTCATTTAACATATCAAGTTCTATACTTATATATGAAAAATGATCAGAACTTAAAGGCTTTGTAAAAATATCAACTGGTTGATTTTCCATAGGAACAAAAGATAATGATACATTACCTTTCTTCACATGATCATATACGAAATAATGACATACCTCAATAGGCTTTTTACGTGAATGTTGCACTGATTCTTGGTTATTCAAGTTGCACTTATGTTGTCACACTTAATTGATATGTCCTTGAGATTAATTTCAAGATCTCAAAATTGTTTTGCTATCCACAATATTTGTGAGCAACATGCATTAACTGCAATAAACTCGGCTTCGGCTGTTGATAAAGCTATCGAGTGTTTTTTCTTTGAATGCCATGAGATCAAAGATGATCTCAATAATTGACACAATCCTGATGTACTTTTCTTATCCACCTTATATCCTACCTAATTTGCATCTAAAAAACCAACCAAAGCAAAATCGCTACTACAAGGGTACCATAGACAGAAGTCTTTAGTCCCATATATATATATTTCAAGATTCTTTTAATTGCTGTTTAATGAGGTTCTTTAGAATTAGCTTGAAAACATGTACATAATTAAACACTAAGCATAATGTCTAGACGACTAGTGGTAAGATATAACAATGATCCTATTATACCTCTATAAGATGTTTGATCAACATTCTAACCAGTATGATCTTGATCGAGGCTTATCTTTGCACTTATAGAAGTATTGACACTTTTTCACTGCTCCATATAATACTTCTTTTAAAGGTCTCTAACATACATACTTTGACAAATTAATATAATTTTGCTTTATTTGAAGTCCAAGAAAGAAAGTCAAGTATCTTATAATGCTCATTTCAAACTCTTTGAACATAATCCTAGAAAATTCCTTGCATAAAGAATCATTAGTAGCTCCAAAAAAGATATCATCGACAGGTACTTGATCAACAAGAATAACTTTAATTTTAGTTTTAATAAAAAGTTTTTATCAATATTATCACTTTGAAAGTTATTCTTAAGTAAATGTTAGCTAAATCTATCATAACAAGCTCTTGCAGATTATTTCAAACCCTATAATGCTTTGTTTAATTTGAATTCGTGATTAGGCAGATCAACGTTTTAAAAACTAGGTGGTTGTATAACATAGATTTTTTCTTGTAAATAGACATTTAAAAATGCACATTTAACATCCATAAGAAGCAAAAGCAAGCATAATTTGAATAGATTCTAATCTAGCAATGGGCGCAAAAGTTCCATCGTAATCAATACCTTCTTCTTAATTATTGCACTGAGCTACTTACCTGTCTTTGGTTCTTATGATATCTCCATCCTTATTTTGTTTTTTACGAAAGAAGTATCTAGTTCTAATGATGGTGTGATCCTTTGGTCTTTAGACTAAATCCTAGACTTTGTTTCTATCAAACTCGTTTAAATCACTTTGCATTGCAATGATCCACTCCGATTCCTTTATTGATTCCTTAACATCCTTTGGTTCTACAAGAGAACTAAAAGCAGAAAATGCACAAAAGTTTTTAAGAGAATATCGAGTTTGTATACCTTTTGTTGGATTACTAATCATATTGTTTGGAGGATGTGAGATGATAATCTAACTCTTCTTCTTATAATGGCTACTATGTTATCATTAAAGGAGCTAGTTGGCACTTGCTTCGAAGAATCTTTAGTTGGAGTGTCAAAAACAGCATGTTCAGGTTGTTTTTCAAGTCTTGAGCATCAGTCTTTAGATCAGGCTGTGAGTCTTCATTGAGCTCAACCTGTTTGTGCTCGACATCTTCAAGACTTTATATTGGCTTTTGCATATTATTCTTTTCATTTGTAGCTTCTTCATTAACATGTTCTTCTTCATCACTCCCGTCATCAAAAAACTTATTAAGATTTAAATAGCTTCATCACTCTATACGCCTTACTATTCAATGAATATCCTAGGAAGGTACCTTCATCACTTCGCGCATCAAACTTACCTAAGTTATTGTTACCATTGTTATGAATAAAACACTTACAATCGAATGGTTTAAGGTATGCAATATTTGGTTTTCTTCCTTTAAATAGCTCATTGGGTGTTTTCTATAAAATGGATCGAATGGGAGATCAATTAAGCGTATAATTTGCTGTAGTAATTGCTTCAGCCTAATAGTATTTGGTATTCCATTTTCAATGAGCATAGTCCTAGCCATTTCTTCTAAAGTGCGGTTTTTACTTTCAACCACACCATTTTGTTGAGGTGTCCTAGGAGCTGCGAAGTTATGAGTTATACAATATATTTCAGAAAAGGAATCAAAGCCTAATTGAGCAAGCTGTCTTTCATGATCACTTCTAATCGAAACACTTGGAAAATTTTGCAGAGTTTGCATCTCTTTACAAAGCTTTGATAACTGCTTTAAAGCTTCTCCTTTTTCCTTCAAAAAAACAACCCACGTAAATCTAGAAAAATCATCAATTGTAACAAGTATATAAGATTTACCTCTTATGCTCCTCACACACATTAGTCCATATATATCAACATGTAGAAGTTCACATGGTCTTTTAGTACTTACGATCATTTTTGGTTTAAAAGAACTACTTACTTGTTCACCTTGAATACATGCATCACATGAACGATTGTACTTGTAGTTAAGGGATGGAAGTTCCTTAACCATACCTTTATTATCTAATTCATGCATGGTGTGTGCATGTTGATATGGCTAAGCCTTCTATGCCATAGCTTTGGATCATCTATTATAACCTTTCAACACTTAAAATCTTGAGCTGAAATACCGTTAGTTTGTAAAGCATAAACATTATCATGTCTAAAAGTTGTAATGGATATATCTCCCGTGTTAGGAATTTTTACAACCCATTTTTTTATCAAATATTACTTGATTGCCTTTATCACATAATTGAGGAACGCTTAACATATCAAATTTCAAGCCATCAATGAAATAAACTTTCTCAATATATTTTTAAGAATCCTTATCAACCTTACCAACGCCTAAGATATTGCATTTACCTTTATCACAAAGAGTAATAAAACTATTACATTTTTCTTATATTTATAAAATAACAAAACTTTACCACTCTTATGTCTCGGACATTCACTTTCTATGATCTTTTTTTGTTTTACCTACAAAATAAAAATTAACCTTTCTCAACCTTAATTAGTGGACCAAGTTACAAATTTTGATGCATACTTGGGATAAACTATACTAGGTGGTCTTGTTCCAAACAAAACAAAGGATCACATAAAGGAAAGACACGATCTACATGAACATGGTAAAAGTTCAGAAATGTATCCTATAGGTATGTCTATTCCGAAAGCTTCTTATACATTGAATAATCAACAAACTGGTGCTTTAATTCAATGGTTGTAAAGCATAAGATTTCATGATGGTTATGTTTTATATGGCAAGGAATATTCACATGACCACTCATCAATTGTTATGCATAAAAAGTCACGATTGTCATGTTTTCATGCAACGATTAATTTCAATTGCATTTAGAGAATTGTTACCGGTGAACCTTTGGGAAGCTTATCGAGTTGAGCTTATATTTTAGAGGTTTGACAACCACAAAACTATATATATATATATATATATATATATATATATATATACATATATACATATATATACATATATATATATATACATATATACATATATATACATATATATATATATACATATATATATATATATACATATATATATATACATATATATATATATATATATATATATATATATATATATATATATATATATATATATATATACATATATATATATATATATATACATATATATATATATATATATACATATATATATATATATACATATATATATATATATATATATATATATATATACATATATATATATATATATATACATATATATATATATATACATATATATATATATACATATATATATATATATACATATATATATATATATATATATATATATATATATACATATATATATATATATATATATATATATATATATATATATATATATATATATATATATACACGATATATATATATATATATATATATATATATATATATATATATATATATATATATATATATATATATATATATACGATATATATATATATATATATATATATATATATATATATACGATATATATATATATATATATATATATATATATATATATATATATATATATATATATATATATATATATATATATATACATATATATATATATATATATATATATATATATATACATATATATATATATATCTATATATATATATATATATATACGATATATATATATATATATATATATATATATATATATATATATATATACGATATATATATATATATATATATATATATATATATATACATATATATATATATATATATATATATATATATATATATATATATATATATACATATATATATATATATCTATATATATATATATATATATATATATATATATATATATATATATATATACATATATATATATATATATATACATATATATATATATATATATACATATATATATATATATATATATACATATATATATATATATATACATATATATATATATATATACATATATATATATATATATATATATATACATATATATATATATATATATATATATATATATATATATATATATATATATATATATATATATATATATATATATATATATATGATTTAAGGAAGATAGAAGAATTCATTCCAGTTAACATCTGCAAACTAGAGCAGATATTTGCACCTAAATTTTTCAATAGCATGTAACATCTTCCTATCCATTTGGCATATGGGGTAAGGATTGCAGGACCGGTCTAATACAGATGGATGTATCAGTTTGAGAGATAAATTATATGTAACTAATTGTGTTTAAGTAATCTAAATATAGTTTATTCAATTATTACCACGTTGTTCTAATTTTTAATATTGGTACCTCCGACATTTGAAACTCAATGTGAAAATAAAGCTCACGTTGAAGCGTCAATATGTTATGTTTATTTAACTGAGTAAGCATCGCATTTTCTTTCCCACTAATTTAAGTCACATGTTCGATGCAGGATCAGACACCTTGTCAGGAATGATGATAGAAGTTACAACAATGTTTGAACTAGTGTGTTATTAATTTTCGTTCATCCGATCAGATTTAATGGAAAGGAGATAACTTGCTTTTGGCATTGTTTATTAAAAGACTAGTTAAACAAACTATACTTATAAACACCCTAATACCACTATGATGTGCTTGTTTTAGAGCACATTTCTAACCCCATGATAGTGTCAAGTATCGCTGTTTCAGATTGGTTTTATACACATTACGCATGATCTTACCTTGTTCTTGTCTCTGAGGTGGTTCAAGGTGATAACACTTTTTAGTCTCGTATGCTAAAAGTTCGAATACACAAAAAAAGTTGTAACACCCTAGATACTACACAAGTATAGTGGAATTAGGAGTCGAATCGCAAGGACAAGGTAAAGCTAACTCTAGGTCTTAACATAGGGGTTTTTAAAGGTTTGGTGAAACGGACTAAACTATGACTAACATGATCAATAAAGATTTGAATAAATGCATATCAGAGGAAAGGGGAAGGGAGTGATTGGTTCCACCCTAGAGGTGTGACCCTAGTGTTCATGTTTTAGGGCTTGGAGTCATGAAACTTTAATCACCAAAGGGATTCAAACAATGAGAGAAAGTTGGTAGTTTTAAGACCACTCGAATGACCTATAATCGCCCTATGTCTCTCTAGGAGTTGCAGGATGAGATTCTAGTTGAATCACTAAGTTGATTGAAGAAACTTAGACTCAACCCTAACCCATAAACTTAGGTTCCAACTATAGGGTTTCACCAATCAAACCCTAAGAGAACTACTCACACATTATAGATGGAGAACTAAGAATAATGACTAATGAAAACAAGTATCTAAACATATTGAACTTAAATGTTAATAATGATTAGAGAAAGGAATAATAACTTATTGTTGGATCTCTTGAGTTTTGATGATGACTACACTTAAGCAAATATGTGTTTAGAGATTGTGTGCAGGTCGATATCCGATTGAAATGGTGATCGTTGATAGTACCTATGGCTTAGTTCATGGGAATGCACGTGTCAAAAGGATTCAAGGGATGTTAGAAGAAGTATATCGCTTGGGATGTAAAATGGAGACAGCAGGTCTACTGTTCCTAAGTTGGATGTTCTAGCAAAACTGGATTCTGGAAACAGCGCACTTGTCCCTAACCAAAGTCAGCCTACGTTAACTAATAAATTCTGATTTTTATTTTTTAGTTAATGTATTTAAATTAATTTTTTGCATTTATTTATTATAGTTAATTGGCAAAAATTTTTCTAAAAATTTCTTTTCGTATGAATTTCTAAATAAAGATCCTTTATTTTAGGATCTATTTTTAGTAAATATTGGATTTGCTAAAAATAGAAATAGTGGTTGTTGAAGGGGTCTTAGCTATTATTTTTAACCGGTCTTTACTTTTGATAATAGGTTATCATGTCTAGTTTTATTAAGTATAACCGTTTCTAAAAATAGCAAAAACGTTCCAGCAGTTAGTACTGGAACAGGAACTGCTGAAGAAACTGCTGATTAAGGGAACAGCGGTTGTTATTAGGAAACAACGGTTATTAATAGGAAACAGCGGTTATTATTGCTTTAACCGTATGTTTGATTTATTCAAGGCTTATGGAAATAACCGTTTGATAGTGTAATCCACATTTTTCCCATGATCTTTTGATAGGGAATAATGGATTGGAATATTTCTCTATTTTTAGAGATTTTATTTTTTATAAATAGCTAATAAACTCGGCTATTCCTTAGCGCATGCATTGAGAAAAAAAAACGTATAAACCTTTTTTTCATGCGATTATTTTTGGAAATTCTACAAGAAATATTTTGCTTTTAAAATTGCCAATTAATTCATAATATTTTCTTGTGCAACTCATTGATTTATTTTAGAGAATTTCATTCCTTTTGTAAGGGTTTTTGAGAGAACTTGTAATTAGACTCGGGTGAGTCTAAAGGGGGAATTATATAGCTTTGAGTGAAGCTATTGAGGTGTTTAGTTTTTAGTAAAGCTAAGTTTGTTACTTTGAGTAAAGCAATTTGAGAGAGAAGAGTTGGCCTAGTAGATTCGCTTCGAGTGAAGTAAGGTGTTTATTGTAATTGTAACTAATTGCCTTAAACATAGTGGAGTTTTTAGAAATCCCAAGGGTTAGTGGTTTTTCTTTCTGTTTAGGCCCAGAAGGTTTCCACGTAAAAATCGTGTGTTTCTCTTTTATTATTTTGATCTAAGTTTAAGCTTTATTTTTTTTACTCAATTCCGCAAAAACAGGGCATAAACGCTTAAACTAGCAACAACAACAATTCACCCCCCCTCTTGTTGCTGTTCCCGTTCCTAATTGAGTCAACACTTATGAAAGCAATAAAGGTAACTAAAGAACAAGAACATACCTATACAAGATGTTTAAGAGAATCTCAACAACAAATACTACTAGAGTAAGAAAATAATAAAGAGCAATAAATATTGAAACAACTAACAAGCATTAAATGAACATGAAGAGTAATAAAGGAATAAATACTCACAAACATAAATGATATCTCAATAGATGTAGGAAGTACAATCCATAGTAATGCTAGAAAGATACACCAAAAAGTTGCTAGCTTGATTGAAACGATTAATGTAAAGCAAGTTAAACTAAGCTAAGGTTTCACTAGTGGAAAAAAATGTATTTTCTACTCATCATTTGCTGCGGTTTTTGTGTATTAGCAGCAAAAAATAGGAAAATGTATTAGAAAAAAAATATATACTCTAATTGCTGCGGTTTCCCCCTTGACCGCAGCAAATAACCTAGCATCTTGCACTAATTGCTCCGGTTTTTCCACAACCGCAACAAATACTTCTTCAAAGTTGATTAATTGCTCCGGTTTTTCTACAACCGCAGAAAATAACTCTTCAAAATTAGATTAATTGCTCCGGTTTTGTTACGAACCGCAGCAAATAACTGTTGGACAAAAATTAATTTTGTTAAAACCCGCCACTTTCTTTTTTATTCGCATATCTTCTCAAATACGTTATACAGTTTGCTTTGTTCCTCATTGAAAAAATGCTTCATCTTCATCTTCATTTGCTTCGTTCCTCTTCTTCATCTTCACAAACGTATAAGATTAAGCATCAAGATCATTTGTGTTCGTTTCTTGTGTTCATCTTCATTTTCACAAACGGTCATTTGCTGTTATTCATCATTCTTGTTGCTTTTCATCTTCACAAACGGTCATTTGATGTTGTCAGCATTCTTAGCTTGTTGCTGTTCATCTTCACAAACGGTTTCTAAAGGTAAATCCTTGCTTCTGTTCTTGTTCATCATCAAACTTCGAATTTTCATAAACCCCTACTATTCTTCTACTGTACGTGTTCTTGTTCATCATCATCATCATTCTTTATTTACTGATTTGTTTTTTGAAGTTTTTCTAATTTTGCTGTTGTTGTGACCTTTTAATTGTTATTCAACCAAAATTTGTTGGCTGTCGCTGCTTGCTTCTGTCTTGCTTCATGGTGAATCATGTTTATTGTAGTACATGATGATAGATACTACTTACTAGATAGACTATGGCATGTATTGTGATTTGGTTGTAGTTGTGTTAGAGAATTACCCAGTTGTGATCATCGTAGAATTAAAAGGGTCGAGGGAATCAACGATTAGTGCAACTTGAACTTTGTTAATGATAAGTAGACTATGAAATGTATTGTGATTTGTTTAAGGTTAGGTTAGTGAGCTTCTCACCATCTTGATTTTCACTTGGAAAAGTTAGAGTATGACCAAATATAATTTAATAGACTTCTGCACCTAAACCAATTGGTTGTATTATGAAAACCAGACTTATGTCGGGTTATCTTTTGGACCTATATGTGTAAGCCCAACAACAAGCTCATCAATTTGCCTCAATTCCTCATTGAATAAGGACGTTTTTAGTGATGTCTAAACTCAATTTTAATTACATAAGTTGAAATTAAATATAAAATAATATAAATTACAAAATATAATTAAGAACCTTAGAACATGTTGTTTTCATATTTTATATTAATATTTTTACTTACTAATTTTTCAATACTAATAATTTCAAATTATTTATGCAAAGTGGAAATTAATGAAGTATATAACTGACAGAGTGGTGATAATGTGACATCGAATAAATAAGAAATTATTTGTTGGTTTTGTGTAGATTAATTATTTAAATGTAACTCTAGTGGAATTTTTTTTGTATTGCGAGAATGTTTATATTATTTCACTTTAAATTTTTTATTTTGTTAATTGACAAGAAAAATCTAATTATATCATTGCAAAGAAAGGAAATATTGAATTAAGTTTTGAATTAAGAAACTACAATAGTATATCTATTTTTATGAGAATACCAATTATTTATCTTTATAATAAGTTTTCGATTTTCACTACAAATAGAAAGATCAATTTGCAAGTTTATATTTTTATTGTTTCACTTTTAATTTAGTAATTTAGTTATAAATGTGGTTTGTGAATGTGGTTTGTGTGTGGTTTGTTAATTATTTGCATATTTTGTTAAAAATGTGGTTTGTTGTTATACTTGTCTGTAATTATTATTTATATTTTGAATGTTATATTTCTAAGGTTGTACAATGTTAATTATTCAAAGTATATATTTTTAGGAATGTGGTTTGTTGTTTATTATTTATATTGTGGTTTGTGGTTTGTTAATTAATTATTTGCATATTTAGTAAATATGTTTGTTATAAATAAGTATATATGTTTAAAAGTTGTGTATTAATTTTGTTTTGAATCAATTAATCACACTAATTAGGATGACAAACGATCGTTCTTGGATGTATGGAAGCATTGAATCGTCAGAATTTATTGATGGCGTATTTGAATTTTGTAGTATTGCGGTTGAACATCAAGTTAGGACGGGGGGAGTTGATTTTTATTGCCCATGTGTCAGTTGTGGCAATGTATCAAAGGTAGATAGTGTTGATATCCTTAGGGAGCACATACTTCGACGTGGGTTTAGGCCTCAATATCATGTTTGGGTTTGGCATGGTGAGGAGGGAGTTTACAAAGAGAAAAGTGTTGTTGAGGACGTCAATAATGTGGCCGATGTCAATGAGGATGTAGTAGATCATGTTGATGGGTATGAGACAGATGAAGAGAATGTCGATGAGGATGTGGATCGTGTTGATGAGATGATGAAGGGAGTCGAGGATGAGTTAGGAAAACGTCCTCGTGTTTTTGACTTGTTGACAGAGGCTTCTCAAAAGCTGTTGTACCCTGGATGTACAAAGTTCACCAAACTAACAGCAGTGTTGACAATTTTCAACATTAAGTCAAAGTTCAATTGGAGTGACGCTAGTTTCACAACATTAAGCATAAGACTTTTGGGAATGAGGTTCGTAATTTAAGGCTCGGACTGTGTACGGATGGAATGAACCCATTCGGCAATCTTAGTTCTCAACATAGTACTTGGCCGGTACTTTTAGTGATCTATAATTTGCCACCTTGGTTGTGTATGAAGCGTAAGTACATAATGCTTTCGCTTCTTATCTCCGGTCCTAAACCACCTGGCAATGACGTAGATGTCTATCTTGCACCTCTCGTTGAGGATTTGAGAAAGATGTGGGATGAAGGCGTTTCAGTGTTTGATGCATATGCTAATGAGGAGTTCACCTTGCGTGCAATGCTTTTATGCACCGTTAATGATTTTCCGGCATATGGCAACTTATCGGGGCATAAGAACAAAGGGAAGAAAGCATGCCCAATATGTATCGATGACATGGAATCCACGTGGATTCCTAAGTGCAAACACGTATTCATGCACCATCGAAAGTTCCTCCCACGAGACCACCAATATCGTAAGAAGAAGAAGTTGTTCAACGGGGAGGTTGAGGATCGTGTAGCTCGTTGACCGTTGACCGGTTATGAGGTTTATGAACAGGTTAAGGGAGTTGAGACTATATTTGGTAAAACGGGGCAAGTGCAAGGGGGTGAAGACCGATTATGGAAAAAAGAATCAATCTTTTGGAAGTTTCCATATTGGAGAGATCTACAGGTTAGGCATTGTCTTGACGTTATGCATATAGAGAAAAATGTATGCGATGCCATACTCGGGACTCTCATGAACATTCCGGGTAAGACAAAGGATGTTAGGGCCGTGCGAGATTGGTTTGAATGTAAGGGTCTTTCGTCCGGAGTTGTGGGCACATGTTAAGGTGAGTAAGAAAAGAAATAGAGCTGATGAAGTTGGTGGCACTAAGAAGAAGATGAGTAATGACAAAGTTTATTTGCCTCCAGCTTGCTACACATTGTCCAAAGCAGAGAAGCGGAAATTTTGTGAGTGTTTGTATGGCATTAAGGTTCCGTCTGGGTACTCATCCAACATGAAGAGATTTGTGAGCCTAAATGGTGAGCTGAAGTTGGGAAGCATGAAATCTCACGATTGCCATGTAATGATGCAAGTGTTCTTACCAATTGTAATCCGTGGAATACTGCCAAAACATGTGAGATATGCTATTACCGAGCTCTGTTCGTTCTTCAACACAATTTGTAGTAAAGTTCTTGATCTCTTTAAACTTGATGCACTTCAACTCGACGTGATTGTAACTTTATGCAAGTTTGAGATGTATAAACTTGATCTTATTGTCCATCTCGTTCGTGAGATCAAGCTTTTGGGTCCAGTTTTTTTAAGGTGGTGCTATCCTTTTGAAAGACACATGGGTGTTTTACAAAACAAGGTGAGGAATCCAGCACAACCCGAGGGGAGTATGATTCAAGGCACTGTGAGCGATGAGATTAGTAACTTTATAGCCGAGTATTTGGCCATGGCAAAGCCTATTGGACTTCCCACCTCTAGACATGAAGGGAGGCTTGAGGGAAAAGGAACAATTGGCTCCAAATCGGTCACACCTCCTCAAGAAAGCCTTCTACAAGCACACTTGTATGTGTTGCATCATATTCCGGAAGTTCATCCTTTTTTGAGTGAGCATTTTAATATCTTGCGCGCAAAACATCCTTCTAAAGGGGATAGGGCATTGATACAGTTGCATAACAAGACGTTTATTAATTGGTTTCATAATCGAGTAATATGCGAAGAACTCAAGGGTGTATCCGAAATTGTTAAGTGGTTAGCTTTTGGTCCTCGTGATGATGTCAACAAATATGAGGGTTACGATGTCAATGGCTTCACATTTTGGACTGAGGGTCAAGACAAGAAGTCATCGTATCTACAGAATAGTGGGGTTTCTATTTTGGCGTCATCTACATTTTACGCGAGTGCGAAGGATCAAGCGTCGGTTGATGCTAAATTGGTATACTACGGGCGGGTACATGAAATATGGGAGCTTGACTACTCTACTTTCAATATTGGTCTTTTCAAATGTAAGTGGGTAGATAATAATCGACGATGCATTAAAAATGACGACCCTTGTGGATTCAATCTTGTAGACTTAGCTCGTTTGCGTGATAGTGAGGAGCCATTCATACTAGTTACACAAGGTATGAATTTAAAGCTATTTAAAGTTTTTTTGGCACTTGGTTTGTTTTGCATGAAACATTGCACATAACACTATTTGTTATATATTATTGTGTTGAACGTATTAGAATTGTTTGTCATATTCTTAATATTACTTAGCTTATGTTCTAATATATTTCTATTCATACTCTTTCAGGTACTGATATACAATGCATCTATTCATAGACGAAATTGTCCCCGAGGTTGAGACCTCGGATAATGAGCATCGTAGTTATGACAGCGAAGAAGACCAAATTGTGAGATTCGAGCGTATGGCTGAAGACGCTCCACCGATTGACAATGATTTTGAAACTGAAGACGCCCCACCAATGGATTCTCTCACCACTACCAGTAAGAAAAGAAAAGGGCGAGGTCCTACAAAAAACCTAAAAGTCACAGAACCCATGCATTTGGAATACAATGCATTGGGTCAACCCTGCGGAAAATGGCGTAGGCAATATGGAAAACAAGTGGGTCTATGTATCCGCAAGCTTTCCATATTGCACGCATGGAACGAGGTTCCAGAGGGTTTGAAGAACTCTCTATGGAATGATACTGTGGTGAGCAACTTTACTATTTTTACTCATTTATTTTCATTTTAAAATTAATTTGATTGATAGTAATAAATATAAATTTTTTTTGTAGAATCTTTTCCACATCGAGAGCGATGAGGACAAGAAGAATGTGTTTCTTTCAGCTGTTGTTGAAAGATTCAGAGATTTCAAATCCAAGCTAGTAACTGGCTATATTACGAAGAGTCGTGCCCGTACTACCAAAAAGGTCAAAAGGGGAAACGAAGGTGGAGAGCAAGCACCTTCGAAGATGCCCTACGAAATATGGGGTCACATATCGAAGAGGGATTGGGAGGCCTTTGTTGCCAAAAGAACAACTCCCATAGAAGTTGTAAGTATTTCATATTATATTATAGTTTACCAATTTGAATTTACTTCTTTTGATTCAGTCATTAAACTAATACATGACATTCGATTTCTATTGATTAATTAGGAAAAACGTGGTAAAGCTTCTGATTCTGCAAGCAAAAGAAAGTTTTACCATCGCTTAGGCCAGAAAACGTACGATGAGGTCCGAAAAGAGTGGGTGGATGCGGGTTTATACCCCAATCAAAGTTCATCCACGCCCTCATCTACGACTACCTCCGCATCCGTGAATACTCTTGCTGGAGATCGGGTGCGTGATTGGTATTGCGGGCTTCATTCCCGAGATGCAAGTGGTAAATTTACCATTAATGATCCGGGAACGAAGATGGTTGCTGATGCTGTGGTGAGTTTTGAAATTATTAAGTATATTCTGCATTTGTTTTGTATTCTTTGGCTTTGATGTACTTATACTAATTGCTATATATGTCACTTTTTATTTGAACAGATGGGTTGGAAGGAAAAAGAAGCTACGGGGGAATTCACCCCAATAAGCAACGTTGACGCATTGCATATGGTCTTAGGGAAAGACCACAGTGGGCGGGTAGTCGGAAAAGGAGGCGTCCGCGTGGGGTTACAGAAGGCATTCGGCAAAGAGTGTGTTGCTACTCAATCCCGAACGGCACTGCGGGAAGAAGCAGCAACCCTCCGAGCGGAGATTACGAAGGACGTTCTCGCCAAGCTGGCCGCTGTGTTGCAGAAGATGGGAGCACCCATAGTGGACTTGGCAAACCTGATTGTCGAGGATCAGAAAAGTCAACATGGGGATCCTAACGCTTTGGTCGAGCCAACACCCGAGCCCATTACCCCCGTAGCACCCCAGCTCATTACCCCCGTTGCTCAAAATCCGGAGCCAACTCCGGAGCCAGTGCTACAGGTACATAGTTTTTAAATATATAAGCACTTATTAATTTAAATTGCAACGCGTAATTAATATTTTATTATGATGCTTATTATACTAAACGACACAATTTTCAGGAGGCGACTCCTTCATTTCTTTTGTTGCCTCAGTTAGGTGTTGCTAGTGATGGCGACTTAACTGAGGTTGCATATGGTGTGGCCCAGCCAAATAAAGAGGGTCAAACAGTGCATTCAATGCCTGTTACAAGTGGCCACATCAGTGTGGCCGTGGAGACTATTGTAAAGGGGTTTGAAGATTTCTCACTCCCAATTCCAATGCCAGCATGGAGCCTTGAGAAACTATCAGACGCCTTAGGTAGTTTCGTCACATGGCCATATGCTTGGGTCCGATTCACTAACATGGTAAGAATCATTTGTAGCTTATTTGTTTTTATTTTTTTAATTGCATGCTCACACTAATTTAATTTTATAAATTGAAATTGCAAAAGAGTCCAAAGGGATCTTGGAGAGAGGTCGATTCCTCAGCAAAGGTGTCGACTGGGTCAAAGTCGATGCCAAGCACTCCAATTTTGACTGATGAGGAGCTAAAAGATCTCTCTCAAGATTGCAAATGGCTGCATTATTGTGCATCTCGCATAAGTGAGGAGGACCCAATCATTTGGAACCTTCTGAAGGAGCAATACTGCTTTTTAGAGAGCCCGTTTGTAATTATTGGTTCTAGTGACATCGGGCAATTATTGAGAGGAGAGATGCTGAATGTAGCTCTTTTCCATGTCTACATGAGGTGATGTTCATAATCTTACAAGTTAGGCATTGTTGTTTAATTGTTCTAATAACCGAATTACTAACAAAATTTTCTTATTTGTGAGTTTAGTGCGGCTTACGAGGAGCTAAATTCTTGCGAACCTCCAATAAAAATTGGATGGTTTTGTCCGGAGTCGATTTCGGGTAGTAAATGTAGAAATGATCCAGATGACGTTAGAGCATACATTGAGACTGCTTTGACTAATTCCCTTGCATCTAAACACACATTCATTCTGGCTCCATATGTGGAAGAGTAAGTTTTATTTTTGAAATTAAACTTATCTTTTGATTTTTAAAGTCACCTAATCTCTAATTTGTTGATTTTAAATTTGTGTTTGTAGATTGCATTGGATACTTTTGGTCATATGTCCTTTAATGAACACTGTGCACGTCTTTGACTCATTACAAACACCTCAAAGCCCACCTCGCAACACAAAATTCAAAGCGTTGTTGAATGCGTACGTAATATTAATTATTTTACCAATTTGATTTAATTAAGTGTTATATATATATATATAAATAGTATTACTTTTCCCATGCGTTTCACCACAATGAAAAGAGTGCATGGACAAATGGGATCTACATCCAGAACCACATTTCCAAAATGGACAGCAATAAAGGTACATAAATTCGATTTTATGCGTTTTTAAGCGTTTTTGTCAATTTCGCGCGTAAAGTAGGTCAAACTTGGTTTGTTATGCACGAAACTTGGCTCACAACACTATTTGGCATATATTATTGTGTTGAAATGGTTAGAATTGAAAATAATAGTCATATACTAGAAATTAGAAGTTAAGTTGCGATTTTAAGGGTTTTTAAGCGTTTTTGTCAATTTCGCGCGTAAAATAGGTCAAATTTGGTTTGTTATGCACGAAACTTGGCACACAACACTATTTGGCATATATTATTGTGTTGAAATGGTTAGAATTGAAAATAATAGTCATATGCTAGAAATTAGAAGTTAAGTTGCGATTTTAAGGGTTTTTAAGCGTTTTTGTCAATTTCGCGCGTAAAGTATGTCAAATTTGGTTTGTTATGCACGAAACTTGGCACACAAAACTATTTGGCATATATTATTGTGTTGAAATTGTTAGAATTGAAAATAATAGTCATATGGTAGAAATTAGGTGTTAAGTTGCGATTTTAAGGATTTTTAAGTGTTTTTGTCAATTTTGCGCGTAAAGTAGCTCAAACTTGGTTTGTTTTGCACGAAACTTGGCACACAACACTATTTGGCATATATTATTGTGTTGAAATGGTTAGAATTGAAAATAATAGTCATATGCTAGAAATTAGGTGTTAAGTTGCGATTTTAAGGGTTTTTAAGTGTTTTTGTCAATTTCGCGCGTAAAGTAGGTCAAACATGGTTTGTTATGCACGAAACTTGGCACACAACACTATTTTGCATATATTATTGTGTTGAAATGGTTAGAATTGAAAATAATAGTCATATGCTAGAAATAGAAAGTTAAGTTGCGATTTTAAAGGTTTTTAAGCGCTTTTGTCAATTTCGCGCGTAAAGTAGCTCAAACGTTGTTTTGATGCGAAACCGGGGTTGCTTAAGGCCTTGGTTATGCAAGGATTAATGTTGTGCACAAGCTTTGATCAATGACACAGACAAAAACTACAAATGATCATGAAAAGAACACGAAACAACCACAAACACATAAACAATTCTGATCTAGCAAACTGTCGAGCAGCCCTCCTTCAGCTCAGCTTCTAGGAGTCCACGGGGATTGTTAAAATGGTTTTAGGACATTGATAGCTAGATCCAAGTACCAGGATTCCATTGCCACTTTAGCCTAGGTCCTGGATGCATAGGTTTGGTCTCCACGTGTCGTGCAAGGTGGTCTGGTCACTAGTTTGCTGCTGTGTCAATTTCGCGCGTAAAGTAGGTCAAACATGGTTTGTTGTGCACGAAACTTGGCACACAACACTATTTGGCATATATTATTGTGTTGAAATGGTTAGAATTGAAAATAATAGTCCTATGCTAGAAATTAGGTGTTAAGTTGCGATTTTAAGGGTTTTTAAGCGTTTTTGTCAATTTCGCGCGTAAAGTAGCTTAAATTTGGTTTGTGTTGCACGAAACATGACACACAACACTATTTAGCATATATTATTGTGTTGAAATTGTTAGAATTGAAAATAATAGTCATATCCTAGAAATTAGGTGTTAAGTTGCGATTTTAAGGGTTTTTAAGCGTTTTTGTCAATTTCGTGCGTAAAGTAGCTCAAACTTGGTTTGTTTCGCACGAAAATTGGCACACAACACTATTTGGCATATATTATTGTGTTGAAATGGTTAGAATTGAAAATAATAGTCATATGCTAGAAATTAGGTGTTAAGTTGCGATTTTAAGGGTTTTTAAGCGTTTTTGTCAATTTCGCGCGTAAAGTAGCTCAAATTTGGTTTGTTATGCACGAAACATGGCACACAACACTATTTAGCATATATTATTGTGTTGAAATGGTTAGAATTGAAAATAATAGTCATATCCTAGAAATTAGGTGTTAAGTTGCGATTTTAAGGGTTTTTAAGCGTTTTTATCAATTTCGCGCGTAAAGTAGCTCAAACTTGGTTTGTTTTGCACGAAATTTGGCACACAACACTATTTGGTATATATTATTGTGTAGAAGGTTTTAGAATTGAAAATAATAGTCATATTCTAGAATTTACGTGTTAAGTTGCGATTTTATGCGTTTTTAACCGTTTTAGACACTAACATCTATTTTCTCTTAGTGCTTTCAACAACCTTCTTCTTCCGTTGACTGCGGCTACTACGCGCTGAAGTATATGGACGATATTATAAAATCCGTGAAGGACTTTGGAGTCGAAAATATAGATGCCGTAAGTATTTGTTACGTTCTTAATTAATTATATTATTGATAAAATCTAATGTTTCTATATTAATCTTTTATTTTTATATTATATATAGGTTTTAAACGACATTCCGAGGGAAACACGCCCTTTGAGAAGTGAAGAGATGCGCGAATTAAAAGACAAGATCGCCGCGTATCTTGCTAATATCTTGCTAATATATATATATATATATATATATATATATATATATATATATATATATATATATATATATATATATATATATATATATATATATATATATATATATATATATATATATATATATATATATATATATATATATGTACGTACATAATATTATATTATATATACGAGCGAGAGTTGATTATTACAAAGAGATTATTGGTGATTATTATTGGATTATTGTTGGATTAATCATTGTTATTTTACATTATTATTAGATTATTATTAGAATAAAATGAAAAAACAAAAAAAAATATCTATTTTCTGCGGTCAGCACCCAAAACCGCAGCAAATAAGTGCCATTATTTGCTGCGGTTATTGGTGCTGACCGCAACAAATATTACCACTTATTTGCTGCGGTTTTGGGGACTGACCGCAGCAAATAATACCACTTATTTGCTGCGGTTTTGGGGACTGACCGCAGCAAATAATACCCTTTTTTGCTGCGGTTTTTAACCGCAGCATTTGAAATAGGCTATTTGCTGCTATCACTATTGCTTGGGACCAAAACCGCAGCAAATAATGGCCAAAAAACCGCAGCAAATGAGGTTTTTTCCACTAGTGTTTGATGAACTAAATAAAGCTTAAGGCAAGAGAAAATCTACTCTATAAATGTTTTTGGGTTAATAGAATAGTGTCTAGGGATTTCTACAGAAATTGGGTATATATACTCTCTAAAACCAAGGTTCCTCGAAATCCCGTAATTAGCCTTCAGTATTTAATCAAAAAGAAAACTACACACAGAAATAGATACATTTGCCCTAATGTAGTAGTCCATTCGCCCGAACCCTTTTCCATTCCACATAATTAGAGGATTCTGGAGTAAGTGGGGTTTTGGGGGCCATTCGCTTGAATGAAGGGGGCCATTCGCCTGAATTTTCTTCATTCGCTACTTCTAGGGACATTGGCCATGTTCAACATTGAGTGCTTGATTACCATTCGCTCGAATGGACATGGTATTCGGTTCAATGACCTTTGTTTCTCCTGTTTGTGGGCTGTAGCAGCTTCTAGAAGCCTACGAAATTCACCGGAACTGCTAGATAGACTTTATTTGCATGTTAAAGCTTTGAGATATAGGTGTCTAAGCCTCGAACTCACGCCGTTCAACCTTGAAATCTCCAAAAATCACCTAAAATAATCTCAAAACACTCGAAGGCAAGATCAAGGTGAAAGCATGCGTAGATTATATGAAATCGATACAAAACAACAAGACTTGACACAAAAAATAAGGATGTAAATGTCCTATAAAACGAGCACATCAACTTCCCCCAAGCTAGACTTTTGCTAGCCCTAGCAAACCAGATACCACAACAACCTGAAATTCGAGACAAAACAAACCCAAAACAAAAGTGATAAGGTGAGCGAAAACTAAACAACGCAAGCTGTGTACACACAAACTCTTCCCTAGCCATGGGTGTGCAAGTAAAATTGGCCCGAAGATCATTATACCAAGGAGAATGACATCTTCCACAAACTCGGGATCACTAAGCAAGTTCTAATGCAGGCCATGCCACCCACTACCTAATGAGGTTACAAATCTACACTCCCTGGGTTATTTCTAAAAAAATGTGAGAAATATCTAATGATGCTCATGTGTTTGATTACGGTTCGTGTTTTGCTCATAATCATCCGACTAAAGATGAGTCGGGAATCAAACAACTAATAGGGGAAAATCTTGGGGATTGTATCATATGTACTCTCCAGCATAGAACACACTAATCGGACCAAGTCGAACAGGCTTGTGAAGGGTTGTAATGTAGGCTTGGGTAAAGGCGGGATACATTTGGAAATGTGGTGCTAAATTAGAGGATAGCAAGTAACCCATGACAATAGACTCCAAAAACATCTCAAAACATCAAGCAATGATATTAACCTAAAAACCTCAAATAAAGCACAAATGACCTCTATCGTACAACACTATCAAAAATTTTCAATGAATGTATATATGTAAGTCTCTTTATGGAACAAAAAGAGGGTTTCCTCACTCAATGAATGTATATATGTATATGATAATCACAATGTAAAGCATAGAAGGAAAAGGGAGAGACAAAACGAGCAAAATGTGAACAAATAGAGTCATAACAACCAACAACCACTATAATAACCAATAAGCCCACAACACAATGCAACACACACCAAAACCTCCATTGGTGCTAAAGGAGGCCTAAAAATGGAAACACTACTCATCGCCGATGGAACCCCATCCCTAGGGTCTACATGCTCGGCATCTTCCTTTTCCTCCTCTTCGACATCCATCCTATAGTCACCCCAAACAGCCGTGCGAAGGGCAAGGGGGTGAAGTTGTTGAACCGACGTCTACTCACCCGATGCCTATCGAAGCCATGACTTAAAGATATATCATAGTAATTGTCATAGGGGGATACCACGACATAGTGTCCATGCTGTCGCTGACTATGTGAGAGCGGTAGGCGAAATCATACCACGGGTATCCTGCCCTTTCGAAGTTCTACTCAAGGTCATCAAGTCGGTAAGTGTAGTGGCCTTGGGTGGTGATAACCTGGTCTAGTCTAGACTCGATACACCCAAGGGTAGAGACAATCTCGGACACCTCCTCAGAGTCCTCATCATTCGGGGCCGCAGATGTGGAGGCCCGGGCGCTTTCGCGAGGCGATCGGAAATGGAGAGTGTGTGAGGACATAGAGGGGGTCGTAGGGTAGGGTCAGCTGCGTATTGCAGCACATCGCCGTCTATAAGATACGAATCATCATATTGGAGGCGGGGAGGCAATTGCTTAGAGAGGAGGGAAATCGTGCGGTCTCTGAGGTACCGCCATCGCAAGGGATTGGTGTAAATGAACCCCGCTCGCATGAGCCATTGCTCGTGGAGGGTGAACTGAGCTGCAAAATATTGGCTAAATGCAATAGGGTTAGCCGCTTCAAGGTACTTCGCGATGCGGTACACGTGCCCTCCTATACATAATTCGGTTTTTACATCGAGGGTGGCTGTGTGGTTAAGAAACTTCCATAAGGTTATTGGAATACTAATTGCCGAGTCGGCGTTCGGTGCTAAGAACTAGTGTAAGATGTGTACCTCTTGGTATCTCACTAAGTAAAGGCTAGGGGAAGGGAACAACGTATCATGGGCAAACTTAAAAAACATACGGAAGACAGGGTGCTGCACATCAGAAGCATATATGTTCCTATTCGGAAAAACAAGCCGGCGAACAATTTTGGGCCATAACTCGGAAACACGCATGTTGTCTGGTTTATTTTCCGAAATAAGTTCCTGATAAAAGCCAAAAATATTGCAGAAGGTAGCATAATCAATAAAACCAGTGACATTTCTCAGGCGGAAGGATAAATACAATCGATCCTCACGCTGACAAGGGCTTAGAATTGAGGAATTCGTAAGTTAAAAGCTTGTGGGTTGGATGCCACATGGTTATCCAGTTCCTTAAGCCACAAGCCCACAAGAGTACCACAAAGTCATCATAAATACCCATATGCTGCAAAATGGAAGAATCCAAGTACCGGTTAAAATTGATTTGACGTACCTTCAAGCGTTGAAAACACTCAAATTGCTCTAGAGATGCAAAAACCACAGTCTTGTACTCCTCGTCGAACCAAAGTTCGTGGCCCCGTAAACGTGGTGGACGTTCAGGTGGTGGTGGTGCGGCTTGTTCTTCTTCTTCTTTAGCGGCCCCCGAGGAGGACCCTTCACCTTGGACCTCTTGAATGGTAGCCTCAAACTTCTCCGGGGTCCCATGGTTTTGTACGAGTGGTATATGGATGACGGTGTGGTGAGGTAAGAGGGTTGTTTGAGTGGTTAGTAGGGGGTTTGAGTCTGTGGTTTGAGGTGTTGGGTTGGTGGAGTAAGAGATATTTGGGAGTTTGGGTTTGAGGGATAATGGGAGTGAATGAGGTAGTAGTGAGGTTTTGAGGTGAAAAATCCGAAAGAGAAGGTCGTATTTATAGAAAATCAGTTCATTCGCCTGAATACCACCACCATTCGCCCGAATGGGCTCCATTTTCCCCGAATGGGGGGCCATATTCTGTCGAATCTCAATAATTTCACCCAAGGATCTGAAAAACTATTTGCCCGAATACCAGTACCATTTGACCGAATGGTGTCCCATTCGCCATTTCTAGAGATTTTTTTTCACCTGAGCATCTAAACAACCTATTCGCCCGAATGACCAACCCGTTCGCCCGGATGGTCTCCCATTCACCTATTCCAGAGACTTCTCATGTTGGTCATGTTATTCTCAAGATCCATTCGCCCAAATGGATCCTCTATTTGGCCGTATGAGCCCCTGTTCTTCATTTTTTTCTCTTTTGTAACCAATAGACACTCCAATAAACCTCCATATCAAAAGGACCTCTCATTACCCATACCAAAAACATGCTCCAACTCGAACCAAAGAAACAAAATCTAAAGAAGACCAAATTACCTCTTATAAGTGCTTTATTTAACGTCTTTAAGCTTGGTGAAGCTAGGCCAACACCCAAAACAGAACACAAAACAACTTGATCTCTCGAAAGACCATCAACTAGCAATCACTGTACTTACTAACCATGAGAACTCAATGATCAATTATCCTAAGGGAAACCTAACCCAATGACTCTCCAATGTTAAGAAAATGAATCCTATCAACAGTACATACCTCATGCAACTTACTTTCATGGAAGATCTTGATCCTTTGCCCATTTGCTATGAAACTACCACCATTTGGGTCCTTTAGCTCAACAATGCCATGCGGAAAAACTTGTAGGATCTCAAAAGGCCCCGACCATCTCGACTTCAACTTCCCTGGAAATAGTTTGGCTCTTGAGTTAAAGAATAGTACTTTATCTCCTACAAGTAACTCTCGCTTGAGGATCCGTTGGTCATGCCAATGGTCTGCTCCTTGTAGATGTGCTTGTTGTGGAATGCATCAAGCCTCAACTCCTCCAATTCCCTTGACTGTGCAGCTCGCTTCTCTTGAGATACGATAGGGTCTAGATTGAGGGCTTGAATAGCCCACGAAGATCTACATTGTAGTACCATCGTTAAATGGAAAGACTTTCCATAGAGGAGCTGGAATAGAGTAGTGCCAATGGGAGTTTTGTAACATGTACGGTGTGCCCATAGTGCGTCGTCTAGCTTAAGAGACCAATCCTTCCTACTTGGGTTCACCAACTTCTCTAAAATCCGCTTGATCTTCTTATTAGCCACCTCTACATACCCTTGAGTTTGCTCCATACTTATTCAGCAACTTGTTGAGCTCATTCTTTGCAAAGTGGGAGCCTCCATCACTAATAACTATCTTAGGATCGCCTAACCTAGGAAAGATTATGCTCTTAAATAATTTCATTACTACCTTATGATCATTTGTAGGTGAAGCAATGGCCCCCACCCACTTTGACACATAATTTATCCCTACCAATATATACTGGTTCCCATAAGAAGATACAAAAGGGCCTATGAAGTCGATACCCCAACAATCAAAAACTTCGCACTCAAGGATGTAGTTTTGAGGCATCTTATTCCTCATGGAGATATTTCCTAATTTATAGCACCTCTCACAGCTTTTTACAAATTCTTCCACGTCCTTATGGAGAGTGGGCCAATAAAATCCCGAGGTGTGAATCTTCGCAGCAGTGGTTGTAATCCCATGATGTCCGCCACAAGCATATGAATGGCAATGGGTGAGGACCGGTACCTCTTCCTCAGTGATACAGCGCCAGACGACACCATCAGCACAGACATGGAATAGGTACGGGTCATCTTAGAAGAAATTACCAACTTTCCTAAAGAATGACTTCTTCATAGCCCTAGACTCGAATTCGGTTAGTTCTCCGCAAGCCAAGTAGTTGGTAATATCTATAGACCATGGAGTCTTTCCAACAACCAAGGCCATCATCAAAGTGTCTTTAACCGACGCATCTCTCATGGGAAAAGAATCATAGGGGAACGTGGGTAGTTGAAATAGGTGATCCGCAACTACATTCTCACTACCCTTCCTGTCTTGCATCTCAAAGTCAAATTCTTGCAACAGAAGAACCCAACGGAGAAACCTCAGATTAGCATTTTTCTTTGTCATCAAAAATTTCAAGGCCGAGTGGTCCGTGTACACAACAACTTTGGAACAGATGAGATACTAGCGCAGTTTCTCAAAAGCATACACAACTACCAACATCTCTTTCTCAGTGGTGGTGTAGTTTCTTTGTGCTGATCTAATGTTTTGTTGATGTAGCATATCACTTGATGTCTTCCTTCATTCTTCTGCCCACGCACTACACCTACAGAAACATTACTAGCATCACACATCAGTTCGAATGGCAAGTTCCCGTCAGGAGCTTGTACAATAGGAGCAGAAATCAAGTCTTGCTTCAACTGGTTGAAAGCATCAAGGCAACACTCATCAAAGTGAAATTCAAACTCTTTTTGGAGAAATTTGTTCAAAGGTTTGGCTAAGGTTGAAAATCCTTTGATGAGCCGCCTATAGAATTCCGCATGCCCGAGAAAAGACCTAACCCCTATGATCGTGGTAAGCACGGGGAGGTTTCTAATAACATCAATCTTGGCGGGATCAACTTCGATACCACAAGAAGACACCTTATGGCCAAGAACGATTCCCTCTTGCACCATAAAGTGACACTTCTCCCAATTCAAGACGAGTTTCGCCTCTTGAAACCTTCCCAAAACTTTTTTAAGATAAACCAAGCAAGTGTCAAAAGACGAGCCTCTTACAGAAAAATCATCCATGAAGACCTCCATTAAGTGATCCAACATATCAGAGAAAGTAGAAGACATGCACCTTTGGAAAGATCCTTCTACAAGTAAAGGTCCCAAAGGCGCAAGTAAATGTTGTTTTTTGTTGGTCATCGGGGTGAATGGGTATTTGAAAGAAACCTGAATAGCCATCCATGAAACAAAAAAACTTGTGCTTTGCTAGCCTCTCAAGCGTCTCATCAATGAACAGCAAAGGGAAATGATCCTTCCTCGTGGCTTTGTTGAGCCTACGATAATCAATGCAAACTCTTCACCCCGTGGTGGTTCTAGTGGGGATCATTTTGCCCTTGTTATTCTCAATGATGGTCATTCCTCCCTTCTTGGGAACCACATGAATAGGGCTAACCCACCTACTATTAGAAATGAATTAGATGATGCCAGTATTAAGGAGTTTAATAATTTCCTCTTTAACTACCTTTTTCATGTTAGGGTTCAACCTCCTTTAGGGTTCAACAGAGGAGAAATGCTCGTCATCTAAAGGGTTCCTATACATAACAAGTTTAAGACTAATCCTTTTTATGTTGTCAAGCGAGTACCCAACGACACTTCGATATTGGTTAAGTAATGCAAGTAATTTTTCTAATGAAGTGTCATCAAGCTTAGAACCCACAATGACGGGCTTGTTTCCATCTGCATCTAAATATGCATATTTAAGACTAGGGGGTAGGGGTTTCAAACTTACCTTGCGGGGAGGCATAGAACTCTCTCCTTTATCGTCATTACCCTCCGTAGCCACACAAATTTGCTCGAACTCAGTCTCTTTGCTTATGTATCCTTTAGTCTCACTCTCATGATCCTCCTCTCGCACATACTACTCACTAATTCCTTCTTAAAAAAGTGAAAATTGTTCCTCTCTTGAGTAGCCAATACCAACTTCCCTTTGAAATTCTTCAAAGTCCCTATCAATGCTATCAATTTGGTTCACTTGCTCCACCATGGGTTTCTTCAAGATTAGGGAGATTTTAAAAACTATCTTCCTTAGAGCTACCTCCAAAGTTATGGTATCATCATGAAAATTTACCACGGCTCAAAGAGTTTTCAGAACGGCCCTCCCTAGAATGAGTGGAGTGTAGGGATCTTCTTTAATGTCCATAACCACAAAATCACAAGGAACCACAAGATCTCCCACATGAACAAGCACATCATTAAATTCTCCACATGGTACCTATATGCTGCTATTCGCCCATTGGATTGTCTTCCTTGAGGGTCTTAGGCTAAAGGGTAGCCTCTTGGTAATAGATAATGGAATTAAGCTAATGGAGGCTCCTAGATCGGCAAGTGCTCCTTTGGGCTCCAAGTTTCCCAATTTCACTAGTAGATTGTAAGGACTGGAATCTCTCTCTTTTGTAGGCAACTTCCCTTGTAGAATAGAGCTAACTTGATAGGGTAAAATTATTACTTCTTCTTCAAGTTTCTTCTTGTTCGAGAGCAAATCCTTCAAGAATTTGGCGTACTTGGACATTTGTGCCATTACATCTAAAAATGGGACTTTCATCTCCATCTTCTATAAGTGCTCTAGGAACTTCTTGAATTTCGCATCCAGTTGTTTCTCCACCCTCCTATAAGGGAAAGGAAGTGGAGGAGCGTACAAACGTTTTACCCTTTTCCTTTCTTCGATTTGTACTTTTCTTTCCTCTCCAAGTTCCCTTGATCTCTTACTCTTGCCTTTCTCTTTCTCAACATTGCTTTCCTCAAACTCTTCTCTCATGTCATCTTCTCTCAACTCTTCTCCTTGTGGCCTCTCATCTCCAATTACTCTCCCATTGTCTTCTACCATTACTGATTGCCCTTCGTACTGCGTTCTCGATCTTAAATGGATGGCCTTGGCAGTGTGTTGGTTTGGATTAGGGTTTGAGGTGGAGGTTGGGTGGATGGGTTAAGTTGAGGGTGAGGTGAAAATACTAATGGCGGAGAAGGTGTTGCCATTTGAGCAAGTTGAGACTCAAACAAAATTTGTTGCGCCTGGAGTTGTTGCTTCCGTTGGGTGAGTGTTTGATTGATTTGAGCAACATTCTAATTTTGCTGAATAAGAGAGGTCACTTGAGTTGCTAAGTAATCATTGCTTGCCGCTTAACCTTGGTGTGATTGAGGGTTCCCGGATTGAGGTTGTGTAGATGGAAACGGAAGGTTTACATTGCCTCTAGGCCCTTGATGAAATCCCAGGTGTCTAATTGAGCTCGGTCTCGGTGCAATTCCACTTGGCTGGTTCCCATAGAAGCTTTGGTTGTTGAACCCACCTTGGCTATTTCGGTTGTACCCCGGATTAAAGTTTCCTTGGTTTGTGTTTGAATTGGAGGGAGATCTATAAGATTGGCTATTGAACGATGGTTGCATATATCCTGCTCCTTGTCCTTGCCCACCATAGTTAATTGTCGCAACATGCTCTGGGTTGTACCTATATCCATCCTAGTTCATCACCGGAGCCTCTTGGTTGTAAGCCCCATATCCCACTGCCACTACATGCTCGGAATATGTACTCCCGCCATATGAGGTATCATGGTTGGTTCCTCCGCAAATTGCACATGCAAAGTGTTTTTCAAAAGTAGATGAGACATTTGAGCTACTCGTGACGAGGTTTAACTTGGACAACTTTTTGTAATGACTGCCTCAATCTTGGTACTAGAGATGGCAAAGGATCTTGGACCTGGATCCATTTTTGCGGATATGCGTCTTGTATTTTTTGGACCCATCGGATCTGAGTTGGATTCGAATCCATAAAAATTGACGAATCCGGATCCGGGTCTCGAAAAAATACCTGGATCCGGATTCGTGGATCCAAGAGACCCGTTTTATTTTTCAAAATATAAAAATATTTTAAATTGATGTTATGGGTGAAGGAACATGCTCTTGCAAATGGCTTCACAAAAATGTGTACAAAAAATATAAGGGCTATTAACAAGAGTATTGCTGTAGACCCTTTATTTAAAATATCATGCTTTCACCTTCAACTTTCAACAAGGCTGAACTTAAGATTTTGCTGGAATTCAAGATAGAACAGTTCATCTTTTATATCATGCTTTTCATCCCTTTCACAGTGTATTTTCAGAAAACATTTAATAATGAACAAATACTTAGTAACGGATGAAATTTGTTAAACATCACCTTCGAATAGAAAGTATCGAAAGTGTTTCAATTATATAATATAAATATTATTTTAAAAATTATGAATGGTATACTAATTTACTTTGTTAATTAAAGTATTGTTTAATACATTATGTTATGTAGAAACTTTTATTTATGAACGAAATTTTAAAGATATTTATATTTTGTATGATATTTTTGGATGCATTATAAATATTAATTTAAGTCTAAAACTCTATTAATATCGCAATACGAAGCAAATTCAATCAACTACGCAAAATAAGCTTGGACCCGTTTTGGACCCGGACCCGTTACTGGATCCGTGGGTTACGTGGATCCAAATCTGGGTCCTAAAAATTAGACCCAGGGATCCAAATCCAGATTTGGATTCTCCTTTTAAAAATGGATCTGGATCCGGGTCTACTTGGACCCGGTACAGATGCAACCCGTTGCCATCTCTTCTTTGCACTGATTGTGTCTAGATTGCTTGTGTCAATCATCCCTTTAGGTAGCCCCTTACTTCTTGCTCCTCCCTAAGAACTTTTCTTAGCAACTTCCTCGATCTTAGCCTTCACCTGATTGCAAGGGATTTTAGAAAGTTGATCTCCTACTACTGAGTCTAGAAGTGCATAAGGAGAGTCGTTTAGGTCATTATAGAAGAATGTATTGATGTGGTTCTCTTCATATTCGTGGTGGGGACTAGCTCTTATAATCCATTTGAACCTACTCCAGGCCGGCGTTAGGTACACTTCATCATCCTGTGCGAAGGAGACTATTTTCTTACGCCAATCTTGTGTTCTCACAGTTGGCTTGAATCTCTCCAAGAAGGTGGTTTTCAACTGGGCCTAGGTAGTAATGGAACTTGGCTCTATGCACTTGTACCAATCTTTAGCATCAGCCACCAAACTCAAATGAAAGAGATGCAATCTGACATAATTGGGACTGTTAGGGCATGGTGGGATGAGCCCATAAATGTCTGAAAATGCCTCAAGATGTTCGAACGGGCATTCATTCTTTAGACCACTGAACGTACTCTCCTTCACCATCCTTGTGAATTGGGGTTTAATTTGGTATGGGGTTCCGGCTATAGGAAGCACTACGCCCCCTTCGAACTCTTGGGACCCAGGTGTCCCAAATAGACCGAACAGTTGATGTTCGTCGGCCATCTCAGCGGCGGGAGGGTTAGGAAAGGGATATGGAGTTGGCCTTCCTATGCGTTGAACCTCAGGATTAAATGGTACTAACGGTTGATTTGACCTGAGCGTGCTATATTGCATGCAAACAACACTGCAAACCAAACGTGAGTACTGACAAGTAAAGAGTGAACAACAAAAATTTAAAAACTATATTAAGATCAATACGAGTCTAACTATTACGTTGTGTCCCTGGCAACGGCGCCATTTTCATAACAGGCTCCGGCTGTGCAAACAAAATGTGTAACAAAATGAAGGGGGCCATTCGCCCGAATGCATTCTATTCGCCCGAATTTTCTTCATTGGCCACATCCAGGGACATGTTCAACATTGAGTGCTCAATCAATTACCATTCCCCCGAATGGACATGGTATTTCGCCGAATGGCCTTTGTTTCTCCTCTTTGTGGGCTGTTGCAGCTTCTACAAGCCTACGAGCTTCACTGCGACTGCAGGATAGACTTTATTTGCATGTTAAAGCTCCAAAATAGGTGTCTAAGCCTCGAACTCACGCCGTTCAACCTTGTAATCTCAAAAAATCCCCTAATATAATATAAAAACACTAGAAGGCAAGATCAAGGTGAAATCATGCGTAGAGTATATGAAATCGATACAAAACAACAAGACTTGACACAAAAAATGGGGTTGTAATACATGCTCTAAAACGAGCACATCACAAGGTCGTTTGAGGTGTTTTCGGAGATTTTGAGATCAAGTGGCATCATTTCGAGGCTTAGAGACTATTATTGTAATCTTAGTGCGCTTATTAGAGCTTTCGCAAGTGTTTCGGAGCTTCCCTACAGGCTCTGTGGAGTTCGTAAGTAATTTAATGGCCTAAAGATGCACAAAGTTGAGAAGCAGCTATGATTCGGCCGAAAACACTTACACATCGGTTGAATGAGCCATCAAAAGCTTATGGGAAATGTTCAAAACCTTTGGAATAGCCGAATGGAGCTTAATTCGGTCGAAAAACAACTATTCGGTCGAATGGCCAAGGGGATTTGGACGAATAGGGAAGAGAAGATCTAGTTTGATGCCAAGACATGCTGGAAACCTCGAATCAAGACCATTCGGGCGAATGGCCCTCACCATTTGATCGAATGAGACCATTTTTTACGCGAATTATTTTCTTCACAAGCCAACTTTCGAGGGTTCTTTTAGGGCTTTATCTTCCTTATGCTTTTAGGCTATAAATACCCACTTTTTTGTCTGAAACCCTCATGCCTACTTTCAAAGCTGTTGCGTCAACGTAGAACATCAATCTTTACATGCTTTCCTTTCATTTATGCCCTAGTGTAGTTTATGCTATCATTTATTGCATTCATTTACATTCAAGCTTTGTATTTTGTATTCAAGCCTTTCATTCAAGCACTTTATTTATGAAAGTTTTATTTCTTTTTATGCTTTATTGTCATTTGATGCGTTCATTCAAGGTTGATTGATTTCATTACATTCTTTATTGCTCTTGCTTCATTCTTTGCTTTTTAGAGTAGTTGTTGGTCTCATTTATTATTCTCTTTATCATTTTCTTGTTATCTTTATTTAAGTTCTTCATGCTTTCATTAATGGTTTTGTTTGTTGCGTTTTCTGTAGACATTTCTAATATGCGTGAGTAGTTTTCTTAAGGGTTTCGGTTTGGTGAAACCCTAAGATTGGTTTAGTTCTTCTGTTAGGTTAGGGTTTGAGATTGTTGATGATTGGTTCATTGATATTCAATGTGAATCTTATCCTGCCACTCATAGGGAGATATAGAGCGGTTGTAGGTTGTTTGTGTGATTTATTGGGTCACAAACTTCCTCTCACCATCTAGAATGTCTTGATTGATTGTTGTGTGATTTCCCTTTACCTAGCTTATTATGAGTTCCTATAGACCTTCCTAGGGTGAATCAAATCTAACCCCGTTTATCTTTCATTGCTTATTATTCCTTTATTTCTTAGTTAAAGACACTAAAAGGGAGACATCCCCTATTTAAGCGGCTTAATTAATAGTAATTAATTTAAGTTAATTTGGGTTATTAAATTTCAAGTATGTCAATTAAGTTAAATCGGAATTTGAGTTAAGTTAATCCAAGTAATATTATTTTAGAGATAATAATTTATTTTATTAATTATTTTGACTTGTATTTAAAGTTTTCTTTATTTTATTTAATGAAACGTTTGAATAAAGTAAAATTATGAGATTATTTTATTTTACCGACGGATATTTATTTAATCAAATATATTTTGTAAACTAAGACAAAATGTAAAAATTGGGTATTATTGAAGAGATTTACGGTTTGGAGTGTCTAAGGACACTAATCCTCCTTTACTTTTAGTTAGACACGTCATGGGGATATGTGTCATTCGCCTAACCAACATTACTCTCTTGTTAGAAGAGAAGATCAGTAGATGATCCTTTCATCACAAATGCTCACAAACAGCACTCCTCATAATATTAATCTTCCTCTACTTTCATTCATAGAATCTCTACACTCTTTTATGCTATTACAATTCTAAGATTTATCTAGCTAAATTTACAACTAATATCTCTATAAAAATCAGATAATCAACCCCATGTTCACCCTTAATTCTAATGACGTTGTTTAAAGTTAGGGTTCTTAAGTTCCCTTGGTTCAATTGAAGTTTCTTGTTGGTATTAATTGATTAATATTTGGATATTGTGTTTTAAATGGGTAATTGATTTTAGTATCATTAGGAATTAGTTCAAGTATTGAAGTTAGATTCATTTGAGTTCTCTTTGAATTCTAATTCATGTGGTTTAATATTTTGTTATTGGTTACAATTTGTGGTTTTGATTCATCTTCAAAGTTTAAGAGCAAAGTTCCTTTTTCTTAAAAATTTAGATTTTTGTCCTCTCAGTTTTTGGCTGATTTTGAGTCTCTTTTGGCCATTTCTGGGTTCTGATGTTTGAATACGATTTGTAAAGCTTCGAGTCGCGGTCGTGTGAGCACTTGAATCGCCCTAAAATGTATTTTTATAAGAGAGTTATATCCAACATACTAACAGATTGTCATGAAAATCGAGAATAATCAATTATGAGATTAATTGTTCAAATTGGGATTTCAATTGGGTATTTCATTAATCAAGTATTTATGGACTATTTTATGTTTCTTTATTGGATAATTATGGATGGTATGAATTTGTTGAGTATTATTGATGGTGATGCAAAAAAAGGAGCTTGGATTATTATCTTTTGGAGTTAGAAGTTGATGCACACAAAGTGTTTGTTCAAATACATCAATGAAATTCTTTGATTTTCTAATATGATTTTTGGTTGAAGAATTTTCTCATAAAGGTAACCTAAAAACATCTAATATCTTTTTAAAGCTAATTTAAGTATTTTTAGTTTCAATTGATGATGGGAAAAATATTAGTATGATTGCTTTGTTTATAATATAATATTATTAGTATTATAAAATGATTTTAATAAAAATTAATTATGTTATAAAAATTATATTTGATTAAAAAGTATGTTAATATTGTATTTATTTAAAGAGATTACAAAAGCATGTTTTGTATCTTATTGACTTATAAGATATGAGTCTTGAAATATCGTATTATGAAAATTCAGTATGATTGTTGATTTCAAAGAAAATCAATTGAATTATTTTCTTGTTTTATATTGAAATATTCGACATTGGAAAATGTCTGTTTTAGGGAATTGACAAAGGAAATTTATATCAAGATTATTGTGAAATCCTATAGCTTGATAATAGGTAATGGTTATTCGGATCAGTCTCGAGCCCCCGATCCCGTTTCGTTCTTGCAAGAGTCGTATTTTCAGTGATGACGATCACCCGTGTTTTCAGAATTTAGATCAACCCTACTTCCTGACAGTCCATATATTCCCACGTTTTAAAGTGTTGTTATATTATTGTTTTAATATGAGTTTTGAATAAATACGTTTGTTATATAAAGTTTTATTTGTTTTGCAAATGAAATCATATGTTTCATTTATCGTACTGTTTCGCTATTGACTTGTAAAGTAATAGCCGTATTTTGATTTTCTCTATTAACTTGTAAAGATAGTTTTGATTCACTATGAACCAAAGGCTCTTAGTCGTATTTATCTCAATACCAAACGATCTTTTAAAAGAGTTTGGGTTTCAATGGATTAATATTTTATACGGAGTTACCAAATGAGCAAAAGAATAAATTGGAGATGTTTGTTAATAACTTGTATATAAATGTAATAGTTTTTTGGATTACTCAACAATTTAATTGCTGAAAATGTTTGATGGGGCCTATCCCTCACGGGGATAAACCTATTTTCAGGTAAGCTCTGCTGTAGAGACGATGCCTACTTGTATTATGTGTTACATGCGAGGCGAGGACTTATTTTTGAAATACATAAAGTAAATTAGATATTTGTAAATTAAATTGTAATAATTTCGAAATATTTTGTAAATAGTATTCACTTAGCTATGTAAAAAGTTTTAAATACTCTAATAATGGTTTGCTGTGGCTATCGAGCCACAGGTCGAATTTAGCCCAGATTTCTATAAGTCTTCTATTGCGCTATGTAAACAGTATTATTACAGTGTTAACGCTTGTTTAGGATGTTTCAATTGGTATTAGAGCTTGGTTGTATCCGGAGTACTCGAATCCTCATATTCAAGAACAAAATTTTTGAAAAATGAATTTCGAAAATCGAGAGAGCAGTAGTCGAGTCTTAGGGTGTATCCTCCGAGAATCGGATGGTATTAATGTGACTATGTGTTAGATGTGTGTTGTGTAACGTGCTTATGTGCCAAGGCAATTTTGAAGTTTCCTTACGTGTTGTGAATCCTCTTTTAGTAAGAGTCATGCCGAAGGGCAAGAGTTAAGTTCGGATTTTATTTGGAACTTCGAAATTTGGTGAAAGGTTAAAGGATATTAAAATTATGCTGGGAGTTTTTTTTGTTTGAATCTTGATTGGTGGATCTAATTAATCTTACATGAAACTATGTGCGATTGTTTATATTTTATGTATAAAAAAAATGTTTTTTTAAAGAGCATAAAATTTCAACTTGAAATATATATGTTCGAGTCAAGTATTCTTGAAATTGTTTTACCAAAGATATTATATATACTCGGATAACTGGCATAAGGAGTTGAGGACTAAGCTTATCGAGAATTACGATGATGTTGTGCAAGAATGATTCAATGCAAAGTGTTAAAAAAAAAGCATTTTGGAAATATTGAAAGTTATGAGTTAATTATGTGTAAAGATTGCAAATCAATCAAGAAATAAAGAATGTAGAAAAAGTTTTTGTGACATGTTCAATTTAATGACATTTGTAATAGAATTTCAATTAAGGAAAGTTGCGAAAAAGAAACAATGGTTGATATGAATAGGAATGTCGTAAAGTTTATATTGTGGTAACCTTATTGAGCGCTCTATATGTATTAAGGTAAATGTAAAGTTATGATTGAGAATATTTTAAATGATTTACGATGTTGAAAGCATAACTTTGAGAATTAAAAAGTTCGAATGGTTCAAATTATGTCAAGTCTTATTTATGGTTAATGTGAGTTGAAGTTCATAAGTCAAATAAGAATCAAATAAAAGTTATAAAAGCCTTGTATTACATGTATGGAGAGATTTGAAGATAAATTTTAGATATGAAAAATGAATATTTGATTAGAAGTTAATTGTATTGAAATTAATTGTATTGAGGTAATCGAAAAGCTAATGACTATGGGAATAAATTAAAAGTGTTTGTTTAAATCATTATCGGATGAGACATTAAAGGATAAAAGTTGAATGGGCTAAGTTTTGTAAAATTGTGTTTATGGTGAACCAGATAATCGAAATAAAGGTTAAGAATAGTATGAAATTAAATGTCAAGAGCATGGAGGCCATTTGGGAAAGATGTGTTTGAAACTTAAAGTGTTAAGGGTCATGTAATAAAGGTGGATATGAACGTATTATGAATAGAAGTTAAACGATAATGATTGAGTTATAATAAGATAATAAAGGTTGAAAGTCGAACGTGATTAAGGAAATTTTCTAATTTGAGGTTCAAGATACTTGATTATGAGAAGGAAATGTGTGATTTAAAGTGATACTTTCAAAGTATATTGGGGGTTATAAGAGTTCCTAAGTGAAGTTTTGTTGTCATTTGGGAAAATCAACTAAATCAGGGAATCAGTTTTTCAAATTGAGGATAAAATAATGGTGGAATTGAATAAAACAAATATAAGGTTTGTTAAAAAGTATTTGAGTATAATGTAAGAGTTAATGCGAAGATTTAGAAGTTAAATTTTAAGATTCTATCGAAGTTGGGGAATATTTAAAGTTGTGACTAGAGTTATATCGAGGAACGTGAATATGTAAGTTATGAAATGTACGATTGGAAAATATTGTCTTTATTATGTGTGTTATGTGAAATAATGTGTTGCATTATATGATTTTTATGCATTTGAAAAATGATTTTATTCGCGTTGAATCAAAAAGTTATTTTAATTTTGGATTACTGTCAAATCTTGGAGTAGAAGTTTTTAATTAAATAAGTCTTGGACGTTGAGGTTTATCCTTAAGTTTGGGAGAACATGAGTTTAATATGTTTTCTAAAGTGTACAGTAATTTCGGGGAAGAAATTATTTCAAGTTGGGGAGAAAGAAACAGCCCCTATTTTAGCGGCTTAATTAATAGTAATTAATTAAGTTAATTTGGGTTATTAAATTTTAAGTATGTCAATTAAGTTAAATTGAGATTTGAGTTAAGTTAATCCGAGTAACATTATTTTAGAGATGATAATTTGATTTACTAATTATTTTGATTCGTATTTAAAGTTTTCTTTATTTTATTTAAAGAAACGTATGAATAAAGATAAAATTATGAGATTATTTTATTTTACCTACACATATTTATTTATTCAAACGTATTTTGTAAACTAAGACAAAAGATAAAAATTGGGTATTGTTGAAGAGATTTACGGTTTGGAGTGTCAAAGGACACTAGTCCTCCTTTACTTTTAGTTAGACACAGTTCAGAAGCCTTGAGATACTTCGAAGATGCTCACACTAGTGGAAAAACCCTAAAATACTGCGGTTTTTTTTGCCACCATATGCTGTAGTTTCAACCCCAAGCATTAGTGATAGCAGCAGATACGCTTATTTAAATGCTGCGGTTTAAAATAGCAGCACAAAAACACGCTATATGATGCGGTTTTAGGGGAACCGCAACATATAGTGTATTTTTTTTAATTCAAAAACCACAGCATATAGTGTGTTATATGCTGCGGTTTTCTTGGAACTGCAACATATACCTCTTACTTTGCTGATTAATTGATTGATATTCGATTCGAATCTTGTCGTACCACTCTTCAAGAGACATAGGGCGATCAATTACCGTTCAATCTCTCTTGATCTAGCTTTCCATGAGGCTATAGAACCGACCTAGGGTGGATCTTTACCACCCCCGTTTGTCCTTTATCGTTTATCTCTAGTTTTATATTTGATTGTTTATTGCTTTCGTAGTTTAGTCTATACACCCTCTCATCCCTTTACCTTCCTACATCAAGTCCTTAGTCTCTCTAGCTTTGTCCTCATGGTTCGACCCCCGACTTACCTCTATACTCGTTATAGTTGTATAAGGGTGTTTTATAAATATTGTTTGTATAACTTGGTTCTTAGTATTAATGACGTGCTAGAAACTGGTTATCAAAATGGCGTCGTTGCCAGGGACAAGGCATTATGTTTAGATTTTGTGCTTGATGTAGTTCATTTTTGCTTTCATTTAGTTTATTGTTTAATAATCTTGCTTGTGAGCGCTTATGCTTGGTTTCTAGTGTTGCACCATTTTGATAACCGGGTTTTTGCAATTTGTGTATGCTAGACTCGAATCAAACAAAATCTCTAAACACCCTATACACTACACAAGTATAGTGGGAGCAGGGGATCGAATCACGAAGACAAGGGATGCTAGACTCTTAACTCTCGATGTGGAAAGGTTATAAAAAATGTTAGGTGTTGAGAACTAAACTAATAATGAGAAACAAAATGTAATGAAAACGATAAATAAACTAAGCGAGGATCTATTAACTACACCCTAGAAATGTATTCTTGAGGGTTTGTAGTTTAAAAGGAGGAAACTCAATCATTTATTGGCGTTACGCTGAAACTCAAGATAATGAGAGGAAGTTGGTGACTCCACAAGCCACATGAACGACCTATGATTGCCCTATGTCTCCCTAGAATAGTGGTAGGACAAGATTCGAATCAAATATCAATCAATCAACAACAACCTCAACCCTAACCTAATACATGAAGAACAATCACAAAACATAGGGTTTCACCAAACCACAACCCCTAAAGGAACTACTCACACTCACACATGCTGGACACCACTAAAACAAAGCAAATAAATAAGAACATGATTAAAAGCATTACGAGCAAGAAATAAACAAAGATGAAAGCAATAAATGAAACTAAGAATTACTCTACAAAGCAATAAATGAAGTAAAAAAATATTTAATAGCAAGTAAACAACAAATGAAGCAAATACTCAAAGCAAATGTAAAGAAAGCAATAAAGAGCAATAAATAAAAGTATTGAAAGACAAGAAAGCAATAAAAGGAGAAATGAACTTACATAAACTAAAGCTTAAATGAAAGGAACAAAAGGAATGTAAAGATACAAGACTTGAATGTAAAGTGAAAGCAATAAATGAAAGCAATAAATTGATGTTCTAAGTTGAGAAGGAGTCTCTCAAAGTAGGCATAAGGGTTACATTCAGATTAGGGGAGTATATATAGCCTAGGAGTAAAGGGGGATAAAAGCCCTAAATGACCCACGAAGGACGACTTGCGAAAAATAAACACGCGCAGGATTTCACTCCCAATCGCCCAAATCAGTAGGCCATTTGGTCGAATGAAGAGTGATTTGCCTGAATTGAGTTGCTTCGGGGTTTCCAGCATGTTCTAAGCTCGTTCCTCGCATTTTTCAATCCATTCGCCTGAATGACTAAAGGCATTCGCCCGAATCCAGCTTGGTTTGCCCAAATGTGCAGCGGTACAGCCTTTCCAATGAGATTGAAAAACTTGGCTCGAGCTTGGACCACCCATTCGATCGAATGGGTGCAAGGTTCCGCCGAATTGGCCCTAATTCATCACAATGAGCATCTTCGAAGTATCTCAAGGTTTCCGAACTTTGCGGGGTTCGAATGAATGACTTGAAATGTGTACCCGAGCTTTGATATACGTGTCTCCTCTTCGATTACGGTGTCTAAGCCTCGAACTCGCGCAACTTGATCTCAAAATCTCCAAAATACCTAAAATGACCTTAAAACACCTCGGAGACAAGAACAAGGTAAAATTGAGTGGAATATGTATAAAACCAATGTAAAACAACAACACTCGACACTATAATGGGGATATAAATGTGCTCTAAAACGAGCACATAAGAGACTACAGTCGGAGTCTAAGGGCGCCTATTGGAGCTTTGGAACGTGTTTCGAAGCTTTTCTAAAGGCCTCGTTGAGTTCGTAAGCACATTCAATGGCCTAAAGATGCACAAAGTAGAGGAGGAGCTATGATTCGGTCGAATCACATACAAATTCGGTCGAATGAGCCATCAAAAGCTTATAGAAAATGTTCAAACCCCAAGGAATAGTCAAATGAAGCTTAATTCGGTAGAAGAACAAGCATTCGGTCGAATTGCCATGGGAGTTCTATTGAATGGGGAAGAGAAGACCAAGTTTGATGCCAAGACATGCTAGAAACCCCGAATCAAGACGATTTAGGCGAATGGCCCTTACCATTCGATCGAAGGAGACCATTTTCTTTACGGATTGTTTTCTTCGCAAGCCAAATTTCGAGGGTTCTTTTAGTGTTTTTCCTTCCGTATGTTTTTAAGCTATAAATACCCACTTTTCTGTATGAAACTCTCATGCCTACTTTGAGAGCTCTTGCCTCAACTTAGAACATCAATCTTTACTAGATTTTCTTTCATTTATGCCCTAGTTTAGTTTATGATTTCATTTAATGATTTCATTAACATTCAACTTTTGTATTTTGTATTCAAGCCTTTTATTCGAACTTTATTTATGTAAGTTTTATTTTTCTTTATGTTTTATTATCATTTAATGCTTTTATTCATGGTTGATAGATTTCATTGGTATCTTTATTACTCTTGCTTCATTCATTGCTTGTAGAGTAGTTATTAGTTTCATTTGTTGTTCTTTCTATTGTTTTCTTATTATCTTCATTTAAGTTCTTTATGTTTTGATTAATGGTTTTGTTTGTTGTTTTTTCTCTAGTCATCTCTATTATATGTCAGTAGTTTTCTTTGGGGTTTTGGTTTGGTGAAACCGTAGAATTGATTTTGTTCTTCATGTGTTAGGTTAGGGTTTGAGATTGTTGATGATTGGTTGATTGATATTTGATGTGAATCTTGTCCTGCCATTCCTTAGGAGATATATGGCGATGATAGGATTTTTTATGAAAAGGATTTTTTATGGATGAAAACGATCGCCAAATACTTACGATGTTAAGAACAAACAACAATGAGCAAAATTAAGTTTGACAAAGTAACAAACAAGGACACAAAGATTTAAGGAAGTTCACCCAATGATGGCTACGTCCTCCGTGGTGTGTAGTTTATGTTTATATTATATCAAATGAATACAAACAACACTTCAATATGAAGAATTACAATTGAGATAGAGATAACAACAATAGGCTATGTGTTTGTCTTAAGGGTTGTGTTTGATGTGTTTTGCATACTTGAAGTGTGGGTATGAGAGCCCTATTATAGTGCTAGGTACTTGAAGATGAATGGCTCACATAAATACATAGTTAATTTAGGGTAATGAATACTATGAAATAACTCTAAGAACTTGAAAAGGCATTATCTCAAGAGTCACACACATGAGACTCTTCACCTTAATCTTCATTAACACCAATAATTCCCATGAATACTCTTCACCTTATTACACCCTTTTGGATTCCACAACTCAAGAGTCACACACATGAATTCAACCCTTTAATGTGCATTCAAGTCACACATTAGTATACTATCATTTATAATCACATTAGTATACTACCATTCATAACAATCTCCACCTTGACTTGAGTTCACCCAAGTCACAACATTCATCAATCCACTTCATATTCAAAAAACATACACACCTCAAAATGCCCAAGAGGGCATTATCTCAAGCAAGGAGCTAAACCTACCAAGTCAACACATAACTCAAACTTGGTAGTAGGTAATGACTTTGTCATCATGTCGGCCGGATTTTCCGTAGTGTCAATTTTCTTCAATAACACCCTTTTGTGCTCAACTTCATCCCGGATAAAGTTATACTTAATATCAATGTGCTTGGACCTTCTATGAAATGTGTTTTGATTCCTAGCCAAATGAATTGCACTTTGACTATCACAATGCACACTTACCTCACACACTTTGTTGCACATTTCACCAACAAGACCTTTAAGCCATTTTGCTTCCTTGAATGACTCGGCCACGGCTATGTACTCCGCTTCGGTTGTAGAAAGAGCAACCACATCTTGCAAAGATGATTTCCAACTAATCGTCGAACCACCCAAAGTAAACACAAACCCACTTGTGGACTTTCTATTATCTAGATCACCACCATAATCCGAGTCACAAAACCCGGTTAGCTCACTTGAATTTTTCCCATACATGAGACAAACATTTGAAGTATCTTTCAAATACCTCAATAGCCATTTTAGTGCCTCCCAATGTTTGTCCCTTACCCGGATTAGACATATATCTACTCACCAAACTCACCGCATGAGCAATGTCGGGCCTAGAGCATACCATAGCATACATAACGCTACCAACGGCACTAGTGTATGGAATTCTTACCATTTGCTCTTCTTCCTCTTTTGTTTGTGGACACAAATTCTTGGACAATTTGAAATGAGAAGCAAGAGGAGTAGACACACCTTTAGCATCATCCATGGAGAAACGTTGAACGACTTTCTCAATGTACTTCCTTTGACTAAGGTATAAGACACCCTTAGCCCGATCTCTCAAAATCTCCATCCCAAGAATCTTCTTGGCTTCACCAAGATCTTTCATATCAAATTCACTTGAAAGCAACTCTTTCAAGTCCTCCACCTTAAGCAAAGAGCTACATGCTACTAGCATATCATCAACATATAAGAGCAAATATAGTAAAGAACCATCTTCAAATTTCTTAAGATAAACACAGCTATCATAAGAACTTCTAACAAAATCATGTGAAATCATAAAGGAATCAAACCTTTTGTACCATTGCCTTGGAGATTTCTTCAACCCATACAATGACCTCTTCAATCTACACACATGATTCTCCTTACCGGCTACCTCAAAACCTTCCGGTTGCTTCATAAAGATTTCTTCTTCAAGCTCACCGTGAAGAAAAGCCGTCTTTACATCCAATTGATGTAACTCCAAATCCTCCATCGCCACCAAAGCAAGCAATGCCCTAATAGAAGAGTGTTTCACGACCGGAGAGAAAACTTCGTGAAAATCAATACCCTCAATTTGAGAGTATCCCTTTGCAACAACCCTTGCTTTGTAGATGGGAGGAATATCACTAGAAGGACCCTCCTTCCTCTTGAATATCCACTTGCACCCCACAATCTTCTTTTTCTTTGGTGCAACAACGATATCCCAAGTTCCATTCTTCGCAAGAGATTCCATCTCTTGTTTCATAGCAATCAACCACTTGCTTGAGTCATTTGAGGCCATAGCCTCCTTGTACGTACTTGGTTCATTTGACCCTTCAACTTCGCTAGCAATGTTGAGAGCATAAACAACATAATCACACTCTTCAATGTATCTCCTTGGAGCCACGATCTTCCTTCTTTGCCTAGTTGTGGACAAAGGAGGAGACCTTTGTTGAACATCATCATTTTTCTCATTATCAATATTGGAGGATTCAACCTCTACTTGTGCTTCATTATCATCATTATTAAAAGGTTTTTCAACATTAGATATAAGCATGCTATCTTCATCAAAAACAACATCTCTAGAAACAATAATTTTCTTTGAATCATTACACCATACCCTATACCCCTTTACACCCACTCCATACCCCACAAAGATACCTTTTCTAGCCCTAGGTTCTAACTTACCATCATTTACATGAATATAAGCTGGACAACCAAAGATTCTAAGACTAGAATAGTTTACCGGAGTGTTGTACCATACCTCTTGTGGCGACTTGAACTTCAAGGCGGTATGAGGTGAACGGTTGATCAAATAACATGCCGTAGCCACCGCTTCGGCCCAAAATTGTTTCCCCAAATTTGCTTGATTTAGCATGCATCTTGCCCTTTCCAATAACGTTTTATTCATCCTCTCCGCAACACCATTTTGTTGAGGACGACCTGCACAAGTTCTATGTCTAACAATACCTTCATTAGAACAATAATTGAGAAACTTGCTATCAACAAATTCAAGACCATTGTCGGTTCTCAAGGTCTTGATGCTCCTACCGGCTTTCTTTTCAATCATCTTCTTCCATTCCAAGAAGACATCAAAAACTTCATATTTATGTTTTATAAAATAACACCAAACTTTCCTAGAGTAATCATCAATAAAGGTCAACATGTAGCTACAACCACTAAGGGAGGGCGTTCGAGAAGGCCCCCACAAGTCGGAATGGACATAATCTAATATCCCCTTAGTGTTGTGGATGGCGGGTTTAAAACTAACTCTCTTGTGTTTCCCATAAACACAATGTTCACAAAAACCAAGGTTCCCAAAATTTTTCCCATTAAATAAACCTTGTTTAGAGAGTTCAAACATACCTCTTTCGCTCATGTGACCAAGCCTTAAGTGCCAAAGTTTGGTGTCACGATCGGACATTGTGCTTGTGGATACATTCGCCGAGCCAAGAATGGTTGAACCTTGAAGAGCATACAAACTCCTATTCAACCTCCCCTTCATCACCACTAGTGAGCCCTTGGCTACCTTCATAACTCCACCTTCACAAGTGATTCTACACCCGATCTTATCAAGAGTACCCAAAGATAAAAGATTCTTTTTCAAGCCCGGGACATACCTTACATCGGTTAAGGTCCTCACAATCCCATCAAACATTTTAATTTTAATGCTCCCAATCCCAACAACCTTACATGTGGTGTTGTTTCCCATGGTAACATTTCCCCCATCAACACTTTCAAATGTATGGAAGAAAGTTTTGTTGGGAGTCATGTGGAATGTGCACCCCGAATCAAGAATCCATTCATTATTACCTTTGTACTCATGAGTGGCAACAAGAACATCGCCATCATCACTATCATTCACATAACTAGCATTGGCATTGCTAGTTCCTTCCCTTGCCTCTTCTTCTAGCTTTCTCTTAAGCTTCCAACAATCCTTCTTGATGTGGCCCTTAAGCTTGCAATAGTTACAAGTCTTATTTTTGTTTGGCCTTACGGACTTGGACCTTCCTTTACCCTTGTTTCCACTCCCACTAGTGGAACCTTTCTCTTGTGACCTCCCTCTTACAAACAAACCGTCACTAGCATTGCTTGGTGACTTTTGTGACAATTGTGTATCAATGAGATCCCTTTGAGTCAAGGCATTCTTCACATCATCACTACTCAAATTATCTCTACCATAAAGTAGAGTTTCTCTAAAATTTTTATAAGAAGGGGGTAAAGAACATAAAAGATAAATTGCCAAGTCTTCATCATCAAGCTTAACATCAATGTTTTGTAAATCCATAACAATGGAACAAAACTCATCCAAGTGAGGTTTTAAAGGTTTACCTTCCTCCAAGCGTAAGTCGTAGAGTCTACTCTTCAAAAGTAGCCTATTGGTAACACTCTTGGCCATGTAGAGTGATTCCAATTTCTCCCATATACTCTTGGTTGTTGTTTCTTTAACAACCTCTCTTAGAACTTCATTGGATAAGCATAATTGGATTGCCGATAACGCCTTTGTGTCTATCTCTTCCCATCTCGATGCGGACATTCCTTCCGGCATCTTCTCTACACCATCAATCGCCTTGTGCACACCATTTTGAATCAAAATGGCTCTCATTTTGACTTGCCATAAGCCAAAGTTTACATTCCTATCAAACTTCTCAATATCGAGCTTCATTGTAGTCATGATTTTCAAGTAATAATTTCTTAAAACACCGCAAAATAACCTTGGCTCTGATACCAATTGAAAACGATCGCCAAATACTTACGATGTTAAGAACAAACAACAATGAGCAAAATTAAGTTTGACAAAGTAACAAACAAGGACACAAAGATTTAAGGAGGTTCACCCAATGATGGCTACGTCCTCCGTGGTGTGTAGTTTATGTTTATATTATATCAAATGAATACAAACAACACTTCAATATGAAGAATTACAATTGAGATAGAGATAACAACAATAGGCTATGTGTTTGTCTTAAGGGTTGTGTTTGATGTGTTTTGCATACTTGAAGTGTGGGTATGAGAGCCCTATTTATAGTGCTAGGTACTTGAAGATGAATGGCTCACATAAATACATAGTTAATTTAGGGTAATCAATACTATGAAATAACTCTAAGAACTTGAAAAGGCATTATCTCAAGAGTCACACACATGAGACTCTTCACCTTAATCTTCATTAACACCAATAATTCCCATGAATACTCTTCACCTTATTACACCCTTTTGGATTCCACAACTCAAGAGTCACACACATGAATTCAACCCTTTAATGTGCACTCAAGTCACACATTAGTATACTATCATTTATAATCACATTAGTATACTACCATTCATAACAATGGAAAAGTTTATCGTCTCACTTTTGTGAGGATTTTTTTTAATTGTTGGAAAGGTTTGATTTTTTGAGGAATGAGTGGTTGACCTTGCAAATATTTCTAATTCATGGAGATTAATTAGTTGATTTTATCTATGTTATAAGTGGTTGATATAAGAATCATGCCTTAGCTTTAGAAGCAATTAATTGTCCGTTCTGTAGGACAATACTAATTTACTTTGCTGCTTGAGAAACTAATTGGCTTTGCTGCTTCCACATTGTACATCAAAATAAGTACATTGTACCAAATTATGGTATTGCTTTATTTGATTGGCCTTTCATTGTTTTGGTGCCGTTATGTTGTTCATTTGGCCCAATTTGTTGGTTTCATTATTATTTCTTTTTTTGACAGGCACTCACACGTTGGTTAGAGAAGCTGGAATTTAGCCATTTAGATATGTTGTTGAAGTACCTGCCATGTATTTTGTAATTCTTGAAGTTGTTGGTGGCATTGATATGTCTTTTGGGATTAAAATGGGTGTTCTAGATTGGTTACATTCTTGGGGTTTTGTTAAATTTATAGATTGAATCATGTGGGTTTTGTAATCTTCTTGTATTTGTTTTCTTTGTTGATTTGGTTTGTTAAAATGGGTGTTCAATATGCGGGGTTACCTTCGAAATCCGATCTAGGAGTTGTAAATTAACCGAAAAATCAAATGTCGCCATCTGCCTTTGCTTTACCAGTCACCACCGACCTATGGTCATTTGAATTGTACACCTGGTATGTGTGTTAAACTTTTGCTTCACTAGTAAAAGGAATGGTTTTAGGTTGTTAAGAACTTTTTTTTTCTCTGTTTAAAATGGTTCTGATTCATCTAATACATTTGGGCTTGTGTCTAAAGATATAAAGATGTTTTTAGATTCTGTTTGTGATGAAATTTCAAACAACTTAAGGAAGATTTCAAAAATTGTTGTCTGATGAGTTTTTTTTACTATTTGTTGGACCTCTTGAGTTTTGATGATGACTACACTTTATTTAAGCGAACATGTTTTTAGAGATTGTGCAGGTCGATATCCGATTATGATTATGATTGTTGATAGTACCTATGCCTTAGCTTATGGAAACGTACATGTCAAAAGGTTTCAATTGATGTTAGGAGAAGTATATCGCTTGGGATGTAAAATGGAGACAGCAGATCTACTGTTCCCAAGTTGGATGTTCTAGCTAAACTGAAGTCTGGAGACAGCACACTGTTCCTGAGCTGAAGGTTGACTACGTTGACTAAAAATTCTGGTTATCATATTTTAATTATTTTTTTTAGTTGATGTATTTTAAATTAAATTGTTGCAGTAAAAATTTATTAATGTTGATTGGCAAATCATTTTTGTTAAAGAAAATGAATTCACGTTTTATTTGTTAAGATCCTTTATTTTAGGATCTATTTTTAGTAAATCCTGGATTTGTTAAAAATAGAATTAACTAACTTTGAATTGGTCTTAGCAAATCTTTCTAACCGGTTTTTATTCCTAAAAATTAGCAAGCAATCATTCCCATTAAGATTAACCGTTTTCTAAATATAGCATGAAGTTCCAGCCATTAATTTGGGGAACAGGAATTACTACTGAAGAAACTGCTACTTTAGGGAACAGCGGTTATTAAGGGAACAGCGGTTATTGTTTATGTACACGTGTGATTTGACTTAATCAAATCTTATGGAAATAACCGTGTGTTTGCTTAATCCACATTACTCCCATGATCTCTTGATAGTGGGATAATGGATTGGGTTATTCCATTTTCTTAGGGATATTATTTTCTATAAATTGCAAGATAATTCCGTTTTTTTTAAGTGAAGTGAAGTAATCCAACGTTTTGTGCTTAAGTATTTTTCATACGTTTTTGTTGGATTTTACAAGAAATATTTTGTTCTCAAAATTGCCAATTAATTTATAATATTTTCTTGATGCAACTCTTTGATTTATTTTAGAGAATTTCTATCCTTTTTGTAAGGGTTTTTGAGAGTTTATGTAATTAGACTCGGGTGAGTCTAAGGGGGAAGTTAGATAGCTTTTAGTGAAGCTAGAGAGGATTAGCTTATTGTAAAGCTAAGTTTGTTGCTTTGAGTAAAGAAATTAGAGAGTGAAGAGTTGGCCTAGTTGTTTCGCTTCGAGTGAAGTAAGGTGTTTATTGTAATTGTAACTAATTGCCTTAAACATAGTGAAGTTGTTAGAAATCCCAAGTGGTCGTGGTTTTTCCTTTTGTTTAGGCCCAAAAGGTTTCCACGTAAAATCGTGCGTCTCTCTTATTATTTTGCTCTTAGTTTAAGCTTTATTTATTTTGAATAATTCCGCAAAAACAGGGCACAATCGCTTAAACTTGCAACAACAACAATTCACCCCCCTCTTGTTGCTGTTCCCGTTCCTAATTGAATCAACACTATTATTGGTAGCTTTGCTGGAAATGTACCAGTAACAAACAAGGGAACCATGATGCTGCTATGAAAAATAGATACTGGTATGGTTGTTTGCTGCTGCTGGTTCCTACGCACACCGACCTCCTTAACCTGGTTCAGACCTTGTTCAGATCAAATTTCAAGCTTCTGACATACTATATATTGTTCTCATCAGCATAGAGGCATAGTACCAGCTATGACCTTAATATTAGGGGCAAGTCTTCTTCAAGGTACGATGGAATGATTATTTAAAATTGATTTGTCCTTAAACTATAATTATTTTGCAGACTTTGATAACTTCTTTAATTTGGTTGGTTATATACAAATAGTAACCACGGAAGAATGAATGCAGATTTTGATCATCCAATTTTGCGTAGGTGGAAGTAAAGTTAAAGAGTCTTATTTTGGTATCAGTATAAATGGAATGTCCTTAAATCTAATTTTATTTGAACATGTTATTAAGACTTTAAGATTGATACGTTGTGTTATGTTTTCTGTTAAGAAGTTGTACTTGTGCAATTGAGGCTCCTTGCTTTGCTATATCCTAAATCAATGGGTGGAATGCACAGAACGGATAAAATACAGTGTAAGTTTTCTCTAAATGAGGTGTTGTACTGTGATTTGAGATAGGACATTAAAAAAAGGTAGTCTTGTGAACAAAGTGTTCCCGCATAGTGATGACATATAAATTAGCTTAAATCGTGAATTTTCATCTAAAAATTTGCTAATTACGTCATGTATTATGATGAGTTATTGAGTTTAGTGTAGGTTGTTTTGTATATGTAGTTTTTCGTTGGCTATTGTCTTAAGTTTCTCGTGCAGAACAGTCCTTTGCTCGTGAGTCAATTTTTTCTTGTTATTGCTGCAGCTGCCCCATAAAACTGTTACTGATGTACGAAGATGCTGTTGTTCGATGATGTTGTCTCGTTGTCGAGTGTTCTAAACTTGACAGCAACAGCCATCAGCAACCAAAGATTAGCAAACAAAAACGAACACAACCTGATGTACGATGATGCTGCTATGGTTATGTTCGTTGTTGAGTGTTCGGGCTACTGTAATTTTTTTGATTTGTCATCTCAAAGTTACCAACGTATATTTAAAAAATGGATTGGATATGCTATTTCAAACGCAAATGTAATTTTTATTTTGTGAGAATTATGAAAGTTATTACATATTTACGAAATGAGATAGTTTGTATTTAGGGTAGTAGTTTCAAGATGTATCTTATGTTGATGAATTGTTTGAACAAAATATGATATACAATTGATTATTATATAGACTTATAGTTTTTACTTTTGGTGAACCATGGAGTGTATTCAAGAAATTCTTAGGTTAAACGATGCAGTTTTTTTTCCAGTTTTAAAAGCTTTTGGACTAACAACTTTTGTTGCAATTAGGCATGGCCACGGTCCGGGTTGGGCCGGTTCCGTTTCGGTTCCATCCGGTTCCGGTTCCGGTTCCATTTGGAACCTGTCGCGAACGGTTCCGGTTCCGGTTCCAAACGGTTCCTTGGCGGTTCATGAGGCGGTTCCGGTGGTTCCAACTCGCGGGACGGGCGGATCGGACCATCGGTTCCATTTTTATTTTTCCTTTAAATATTTATATAATAAAAAAATACTATAATATTGCGGACGTACCTTTGATGATTACTTGATTATTAGCGAAATTCATTGTTTGTCAAGTTGTAATCGTTATTAAAATATTAACTAAAAAGAACGAAAAAAATAAATTAATAAGCAAAATCAACGATAATGTCGATAAAGGCGATTAATAAAAAAGAAAGGAGAAAATGGACTTGAATCTAGTACCCAAAGGAATACTAAGCTGCCTACGTATCCCGAAGGAATCAAAGCCCACGTAGTTCTTTGTCATACATTTTATTTGTAGTTGTTGAATGTTGATTTATCGTTGTCCGATGGATCCTATTCGTCTTTGTCATCATCATCTGGTTGGTTAGATGCTTCCGCTGACTCTTCTCCTGACGGTGATGCAGATGTATCCATCATCGTCCATGGATCATCATCATCGCATTGATCATCATCATTCCTTAGTCCTTGTGTTCGAATCTCCGCTTAATCCCCATTTTTCTTGCAAACACATATTTGAATACTATGTGGAGCAAGACGAGATCTCTTTTCGTCTAAAACTCTTCTACCTGCACTAAAAGCAGACTCCGACGCAATTGTAGAAGCAGAAATTGCAAGGATATCCTTTGCAATTCTCGATAATATGAGAAATTTTATAGATTTTTCTTTTCACCACTCTAAAATATTATAGCTACCTTGGTCAATTTCAAAGTGATGTTTAAGATAATTATCCAATTCTAAATATGCAGTGGAGGGTGAAGAAGAAGATGATCCTACAAAACTATCATCTTGGCTCATTATATTAGCTATTACGGAATTATTATAAGAGGGACGTGCCGAGACGCTAGCACGCCTAAACGTATCGCGTTTTGGGTTATATACACTAGCATAGTAATCATAAAGTTCTGCTAAAAGTTTTTTACAAGTTCCAACATAATTATGTACATCACTAGGCGGGCGATTTAATGATTGGTAGTAAAATCCAATTACTTTAGTAAGGACTTCTGTCTTAAAACATGGGTCTAAAATGGTTGCAATTCCATAATAAAAGGAAAATCGGTAAAATATGTCTTCCACTTATCCATCATATCTGCTAGTTACGACTTTAAATATGGGTTAGTATCATCATGCGAATGTTTAAGAAGATGATGAAAAATAGTAATACACTCACTTAATACTAAGTGAACGTTTGGTTCGTCAACATATGAAAAAATCTTAGTTGCGTGGTCATACGCTTCTAATATTTTATGTACACCTATAGCTAGTTCCCATATGTCATCACTTATATAGCTATCTGTACACACACTATAAAGTTGTGTTATAATTGGATGATAAGCAATCGCTTTTCTTAATAAATCGTTGGTTGAGCCCCAACATGTAGGAGTATCTAATGACCAATACACTTTTTTGAGTTGATATTGGTCACATAATTGCTTATATCGTCTCTTCATCTGTCCAATTCTAAGCCACTTCACTATGACTCTAATGGGATCTAATAAATCACTTAATTGTTTTATACCTGCTTGGCAAGATAAGTTTACTATATGAGCACAACAACGTACGTGTAATAATCTACCCCCAAGAATAAAACTAAATGCAGGTTCGTTATACAAAAGTTCAATGCATTTAATGTTAGCGGTTGCTTTATCGGTAGAACAACAAAATATCTTATCTAAAAAGTTCCATTCTTTACATATCTCTACTAATCTGTATTTTATGTTTACACCCGTATGTCGTTTAAGAGTGTTCCTAGGGATTGCTCTATATTGTGGTTGCAAAGTTTTTCTAGTGTAATGCTCGTATGCCCTACTTTAACCATGGTTAAATGGCAATTCATCACAAATTACATATTTAGAAAATTCATCAATCATATCATTACGATTATATTTAAAAGGCATACCTGTGCTGGGAATGTCCCACTATCGGCTTCCACTTGTGGTCTCGCTGCCACTTGCTGCATGAGTTTCTTTTGTAATTCCATGCTTGCTTCTTTGCCAAATGTTTGTTAAAAGATCCCGTATCACCACCTAACACGTATTCACAAAACGCAATAAATGAATTTTTAATACATTCTTGATTTATAAAATATGAATATCTGTATGTATAAAAAACTTAAAAAGTATTTACCTCTGAAAAAATTGTATGAAACTAAGGGATTTACTACTTGACTTTCACAAATTTGTCTTATTGGTTCATCTTCATCTAAATTTAAATATAAAAACATACTCAAATACCACAATATATAAATAAATAAAAATTTTAAATTTAATCAATTTGAAGAATAAAATTATAAAACTAACCGATAGTTTGGAAATTGACTCGTTTACCACGAGCTTGTCTTTATTGTTGTTGTTGTAGTTGTTCTTCATGTGATCTTGTTGATGACTGTCGAGATCTATGTATCCCAATAGGGGTCGTTGGTTCCTCTTCTTGTTCTTCTTCTTCATCAATTTGTATTTCTCTTTCCACTTCTTCTGCATAATCATGTAATTCTTGGTCGTATCCTTCTTGATAATTTGGTTTATAATTATAATTACTAGTGGAAGGTGTTGTTGATATCGACGGAGTTGAAGTGGTATTTCTTTTGGAGCTAGAACCTCCCAATGATTTTGCCACTTTAGTAACTTTTTTAAAAGCTTTTTTCAAAAAAAAGACATGATAATATTGAAATAATATTAGAATTAAGAAATAAATAAATAATTATTAGACTAATTATGTAATTAACTAAATTAAGAAATAATTAAAAGACTAATTATGTAATTAAGAGAATAATTGCGTAATTAAGTAGATAGAGTAAGTAGTGAGAGTAGGAGAAGAGATGAGTTGTAAATGAAAATGATTGAAAGTGATATATATTTATAGTAAAAATCACAACGGCTAGTTAACGACTCTTTTTCGAACGGTTCCAAAGAACCTGTGGGCCGCTTCACCCGGACCGGTTCCGGTTCCATGGAACCTGTGGGTCGGTTCACCCGGACCGGTTCCAATTCCGGTTCCATGGAACCTGTGGTCCGGTTCCGACCCGCGGTTCTTAGGTCCGGTTCAAGCAGTTTTTTCCGGGCGGTTTCACGGTTCCGGCAACTTTTTTCCGGCGGTTTCACGGTTCCGCAGTTCGGGCCGGTTCGGAACCTGTCGCGAACGGTTCCAGTTCCGGGACGGTTTCAAGCGGTTCGGGACCGGTTCGGTTCCGGGTAACCCGCTCCTTGCCCATTACTAGTTGCAATAAATAGCAGTGTGTTTTTTGCAACAATTTAAGTTGTTGCGAAATATAGCACAATTAATTTGCAACAATATACTCGTTGCAAAAAGTATTAATACCAAAATATTACCTAAATTTTTTTCCCAACAATAGAGTCGTTGCAATAAGTCAAATTATTTCGAAAAACTGAATATTTAACAAGACAATTGTTGTTCCCAAAAATTCAAAAGTTTTGGCAAAACCTCTTTGGCATTGTAATAAATAGACCTAAGGAATTGCAACAATAAATCTTTTGCGACAATAAAATTCGTTGTGAAAAATATTACATTTTTGCAATTAAAAAAATCATTGCCAAACACATGTAAATACAGTTGTACTCCTACTCCTACTTTCACTCTCTTGTTTTTTGACTTTAATTTTAATACTGATTATTTATTACCTGATTATTACCAGCAAGCAGCCAGCACGGCAGCAGCGGCCAGGAGGCCACCGTCTTGAATTTGCCAAACCGCAAACGAAGGTAGCACAATTTTTAATTCATTATGTTTAATTCATAATCATATTCATACTCTATTAAATTTTGATTTTTTTAATTTCTTATGTATAATTCATGGTTATATCACGATTCAAAATTTAAATAGTTTTAATTTGTAAGAGAGGCCACCCTCTTACTTAAAGTAATTTTATTTTATTAATTTATTATGTTAGTAATTTTTATTGATTAATTTATTATGTCAGTAAATTTTTTACTTTGAATTTATGTTACTGACGTGATGTTAGATTATTAATTTTATGTTATAAAGTTAATAACTTTGATTTAGTAATTTTTAGTTGATAAAACTTTTATGAGTATTGAGAAAAATACTTATTGTTTTTTGAGTGGATGTTAATACTTACTGTTAAATTAATTATTGTTATTTTCAGTTTTAATGTTAATGTTCATAATGTTAATGTTAATACTTACTATTAATATTATGAGTAATTTTTAGTTATAACCTTAATACTCACTCTTAAATTACTTAACATCTTAAATTTCACAAGAACGATTGAATTTTCTTATATATTAAGAAAAATATGATTGAATCTATTTATTTAGACACTATTATTAGTGACTTTGTATCTAAAAATGCTCGTAATAGGAATATTTATTTAATTTCATATCATATATAATTATTATGCCTACTTAGTAGTTAGCGGCCTATAAAATATATTTCACCCTGGGCCCCTAAAAGCTCAGGGCCGACCCTTCACCCCCTTCAAACTCTTAAGAACCAAGAGTCCCGAATTGATCGAACAATTGTTGATCTTCGACCATTAATTGAGGTGGAGAGTCGAAAGTAGTTGTAACTAAATTGGAGGTGGAACTTGTTTTCTCAACCTTTGGATCTCAGGATTATAGGGAACAAACTATAGTTATGATCTGCTAGTGATATAATGCATGCAAACCACACTACAAACCAAGCGTAAGCATTGACAAGCAACGATATATAACAACAATAAAAAAAATGAAACAAAAATGAACTACATCAAGAACATAACCTAAACATAACGCCTTATCCCCGATAACGGCACCATTTTGATAGTTGGCTTTTAGCATTGTTTACTAAAAGACTAGTAAAACAAACGATACTTGTAAACACCCTAATACTACTAGAACTAGTGTAATGCTAAGTCTGGGATCTTGCTAACTTGTTTTTACTAAAAGACTAGTTAAACAAACAATACTTGTAAACACTCTAATACTACCACAACTAGTGTAATGGTAAGTGGGGGATCGAACCTCAAGGACAAAGGTTGCAAGATTCAAGACTTGATGTAGAGACTTTATTATGGTTGAAAAATGATATAAAGCAATGAAATACGAACGGATATAAATTAGGTCCACCTTAGGAAGGTCAATAAAACCAAGAGATAAGCTAGGTCAAGGGAGATCGAACAACAATCAATCAAGACACTCAAGATGACGAGAGGAAGTTGGTGACCCCACAAGTCACACGAACGACCTATAATAGTCCTGTTTCCTAAGGAGTGGTAGGACAAGATGATATAATCGCCCTATATCAATCAAGCAAACGTTATAAATCTCAAACCCTAACCCTACACAATGAAGAACAAGACCAAACCTAGGGTTTCACTAATTAAACCCCTAAAGAAGCTATTAACACTTGCTAATAACAACTAGGGCAAGAGTAATAAACAAACACATGATTAAAAAGCATAGAGAAATTGAATGTAAATGAACTAAAGAACAACAGAGAAAACAATAAAGGAATCAAACAAATAGCTACTCTATCAAAGCAATAACAAGAGCAATGAAATCAGTAAAAGCAATAAATGACATAAAAGCATACAGGAATGAAAACTTACATAAACCAATGTTCTTGAATGAAAAGAAAGCTTGAATACAACATACAATACTTGAAACTAAATGCATGAAAAAAGAAAGAATTTGAAATGTAAAGGAAAGCAATAGATTGAAAGCATTAAATCTAAACTAGGGCATAAATGGAAGAAAGAAAGTAATAAATGATGTTCTAAGATGAGGCATAAGAGCTCTCAAAGTAGGCATAAGGGTTTTACACAAAAAAAAAGGATTATTTATAGCCTAAAAACATAAGGGGGTAAAACCCCTAAAGAAAGCCCTCGATATCAGCTTGTGAAGAAAATAACTTTGCGACAAGAACAATTCATTTTGCTGAATCATGTGCCCATTCGATCGAATGTCGAAGAGAGCACAAAATGGAACCTGCGAGTAAAGGTCCATTGGGCCGAATCTTGTTCCCATTCGGTCAAATGAGGGGGTATTCGCCCAAATCTTCATTCCATTCGGCCATCCAAGCATCAATCCATTCTTAGAGAGTTTGATGCATTAGATTGAATCATTGTGTCCATTCGATCGAATAAAGATAAATTCGCCAGAATCAATGTGTAATTTGCCCATTCTAGCAGCAAGGAAATCTTGGAGGGAATTAAAGCCCATTCGGCCGAATCATCAGGCCATTCGGTCGAATAACTGTTGAACTTAGCCCCTTTGCGCATTCGAGCATCAAGGAGGGATCCAAACATTACAAGACTCTCGGGGAAGCCTAGTAATGTGTTTCAAAGTTCCAATAAGCGTTTTTAAACTTTGATAAGAGTGTCTAAGCCTTAAACACATCGCAATTGACCTTAAAGTCTTCGAAAACACCTGAATAACCTTAAAACAATTCGAAGACAAGAGCAGAGTAAAATCACGTGTAAAGTGCATAATTCCAATCTAAAACCGCGAGACTTAAACGCTACAACAGGATTATAAACGTGCTCTAAAATGAGAACATCAAAAGGAAACATCATGTATTTTGGATGAAAATGATTATAAGACTGCCCACAGATACGTGCTAATGAACTTTAGAGAGATGGATTTAATTGTGTTTGGGTTTAAGAGTTCAGTTCAAAGAGAAAAACCAAATTGATCAAGTAAGAGGATTGACACGTTTGTGCAAGGGAAATTTACAAATGCGTTCAGAACAACAATATATCTATAATTTTCTTTTTATTATGTGATACCTCTTTACGTCATTATAAATAATAATATTATTTCTATTTATTTCACATGCCAGATAAAAAATGTTTGATAAGTACGAGAACAGTGTTATTTTGAAGCAGATGGTTGAATGATCACTAAAACATACTTGGAGTTACAATGTATGTTGTATAAATGGTATAGATTCCACACAGTATATCACGCAACCAATAAATCTGCAGACAATAGTGGTGTATGGGTCAAACCTGGTGACAAAAGTTCTAACGAAGACGATTTTTAAGGTCCACTGCTTAAAATTATAGAGGTCAAATATCCGGGGGTGTCTATCAAAAGAGTCACATTGTTCAAATGTCATTGGAATAACCCAACTACTACTGGAAATAGCCACAGTACAAAAGTTCATAAACGATACAAGTTAGTTGGTATACATTAGGGTTGTTCGTATCAAATATATGATCCATTTGTGTTGGCAAGTCAATCATCTCAAGTATACTGTTTTTCATATCTGAGTAAAAGACAAAATCTGAAAGATTAAAGAGCGGTTTGCAAAGTTAACAACTAGAATTCAGTGATGTTGCTTTCCAAGAAGAATATAGGGAAAATATTGCAATTTAAGATGTTTCCCATGCACCGCTCTGTGATCGATCTGGCTAAATTATACAACAAGTGCACGATAACAATGAAGATATTGATGTGGATCTTGTACTATCAGAAGACGATGAACCTGAAGATGAAGTTGCTGATAACGACGATTATTGTAGTGATGATGAATAGCTTAATTATTATATGTAACTATCTAATATTTTGTAATATTTGATACATTATTATATATATGGATCTTGTTTGTTAATTAATATTTTCATTCAAATTATCAATATTTTGTAATAATAATAATAATAATAATAATAATAATAATAATAATAATAATAATAATAATAACATTAATAACAATAATAGTATTATTAATGATAACAACATTAACAATAATAATAGTAATAATAATAATAATATTCAACTAATCGCGAACCAAGCTCTTGGTGACTTGGTTTTATTCAAATTTTGTGTGTTGCTCAACCCATCCCTTATTGTTCTCTTTCTTGAGCATGGATGAATCTTAATGCTGTCATTTTCTTGATCCCAGATTTTGTTGTAATCACCTTCAAGAATCGGATTTGAACCTCTTTTGGATCCTAATTTTAAAGTGTCGAACCCTAAAGTCCATTCCCTACTGATTTAACACTAAAACCCAATATATTGGCGGTGAGGGTTCTTTCTTTGGCTGGAATGGAATCTGAAGGCCATGATGCCATTCGTCAATTGAAGTACGCAGTGCGATTTTGTATTGAGGATAACAAATTAATTGTTATTCCTATCCTCTCTAGATTGAGTACTACAGGAGCTCTAATTATTTGATTGTGTCAGAGAGTTTAACTAAATGGGTAAAACCTCTCTAGCAATTTTAGTCTCTCCTTAAAGGAATGTCAGTTATTGTGACCCCAAATTTTGGTTGATGGTCAAAGCAGTATTGTGTGCACCTGCTGTGGTGTTGAAGACTACGATGCAACTGGAGGGTACTAAGTGTCTCATGTTGCGGGCTGCTGAAGGTGGGGTTTGATCTTGTTGCCTGCCCGTGAAAATATATGAAGAGATGCTGGTCAATGCGACCTGCCCTGCCAATATGCTGGGATGTTGCTGGTTCAGCTATGATGATGTTGGGCTGGTGATCTTCCATTGTTATGTTGAGGATGATATCACTATGATGTTAATGGTTCAGCTATAATGCTGTGTGTTTTGAGGATGATATCTCTACATTATCATTATGTTGAAATATTCCCTGATTGTGTGTTTGTGCAAGTGCAATTATCAATGCATTGCAATGCTATATTGGATGCTTATCACTTAGATGTCTACTGATTGTAATAGGCATTTGCTTTGGGTTGTTTTGGTGCTTTGTAAGGCAAAGCACTAGTTTAGTATTTTGAGGCCTGCGCATCCCTAGCATATGATGAGGGGCTTTGATCCTTTTGAGTTTCGTTGGGTTGCGATGCCTATGGATTGAGACTAAGATGTAAAGTTTTGACTTTTTTCTGGCATTTTATAAAAGTTACTTTGCTAATAATAATAATAATAATAATAATAATGTTAAAAAAATAATAAAAAAACCGAGAAGATTCGAATTAAAAAATTTGAGAAAGGAGCGATGGACAGGCGAAGAGGAGGGTCGTCGCCATCTGAAAAATTTCCTGGGTTGTCATTTCGAACTCAGTGCCGACGGCTTGGCGAGGAAGACATGTCGTCATCCAATTTGGAAAGTCATTTATATATGTTGTTTTCGTGCTTTTCCAATGCACTAGGCAACAACTTGGTGATGGCTGGTGGGCCGTTGCCCTATTTTCTATGCCCTAAAATCAGTTTTTGCCTTTACAACTCCATTTCACTTCAAACCCTAAAAAAAATCATCCTTTTCCTCTCATTTCTCTCCTCCATTTCACTTCAAATCCTAAAAAAACATCATTGCCCTTATTTTTCTCCATTAATTTACAAGGTATTTTATGTGTTTGTTTTACGAATTTTATTATTTATATGTATAATTTTAGATTTTTGTGGGATCATCTTAACTTTTTCTTTATTTTTATTTATAGTTTTCAAATGATTATCTTCAAGAAAGTCAAGACTTTATCACTCTTATTCAAAGGTCGTTAGTATATTTTGTTTTTCGTATTTTTTTTTAATGATTTTTTGAATGTTTAATGTATGTTGATGTATCTATGTTGGTTAATTTTAAAAGTTTTTTCTATGTTTTTTGATTTCTTTTTTTTGGCATCATATTATTTTATAGAAATGTTAGGGTTAATGTATAAATGTTGGTTATTTTTTTGAATTTATTTTAAAAAATTTTGAAATTTGAGTTGATTTTTTCTAGATATGTTAGAGGTCATCACTTGTTTATGCATGATTTTTTTTTTTATGAATTAAAATGTTTAACTTTATGTTAATTTTTCATGTTTTAAATGTTAGGGTTCAATTTTGTGCATTGTTTGGTTTAAGTTGTAGATTAGTAGATAGTATTGTGTTAAGTTAGGAAATGTTATGGTTTAGTTGGGATTAATTTTAGTTGAAATAATTAAAGTCAGTTTGTTATATATTATTAGGTATAATGGATAATAATCCAAATTTGGGAGGCCAATACCTTAGAGATAGTCTTTCACATAGCGATGAAGAAATTGAAACTAATGAAGATGTTCAAAATGGAAAGATGGATATTGAGAAAGAAGATGATGGATACAAACCTCGTTCGCATCTTCCATGGGTATGACCCTTGTCCGGACCTTTCATGGTTATCAGATATAAACAAGTATATATTTATATAATTTTATTAACATTAATATTCTTTTTAATTAATTAAATGTCATTCTGAAACTAACTTTTTAATATTTAAGATTCGATCTGGCACATGGAAGCACAATGACTTCTAAAATACGCTCTACTTTCATTGATAAAGATAAGATGAAAGTGGTAGTAGTATATCTAAACCCACTAAAGATTTTTATTTCAATGTATTTAAGGTATGTTAATAAATCTATATACTTTTATTTTTTTTAATTTTTTATATTATTATAAAACTTTTGCTTAATGAAATAATTATATATACAGAAACAATACAAATAGGATCCTCGTCTTAACTTCTTTGTTAGGATGGATTGGGAAGAAAAGCCAGTAGGTGCTACGTGGATATGCACTGCAAAGTGAAAAGAGCACCGTATTTCAAGCTCCCTTCCATCGATAATAAAACTTGGGCGCACTGGAAGAAAGATTGGGAAAGCTGAAGGCACCCATATTAGTGGCTCAGTTTCGCATGCTAGAATTATACGGGATTTGGTAAGTATTTTATTATTTATTGAAGTGTTTACTATTAAATTACTGTATCACTTGTATATCAAGAAAAATAGAAGGGTCAAAGACCCATATCTTATGAGGTCTTTGCTTGAACGTATAGGGTTAAAATTTGATATTGATACTAGGAATTGTTCCCAATTGACCAACACTAAGTCACAAAATGTTAATGTAATAATTTTTTTACCTTTTAATTTTGTATATTTATATTTTCAAATACTAGCCTGTTTATTTTTAATGTATTTGTTTATTAATTAAAGGATGAATATCGTGCTATTTTAGACGAGCATCCCATAATGGATCCAAATCATATTTTTTTAGAATGCCATTGAGAATGTGAATGTTGGTTCAAGCACGAAAAGGAAAAAGGGGAAAGCTCTTTTGGGTGGGGTCTGCATCGAAAAATCATTCCTCGCTCGGGCCCAACTACTAACCCATCTTCCTAACCTTCATAGCCACCGCTAGGGCTGAACACGGTCCGATCTGGTCCGGTTTGACAGAAAAATCAGACCAGACCAGAAATTCCGGTCTGAAAATTTTTTAGACCAGACCAGACCAGTCAAGAGACCAGACCGGTCTGGTCTACGGTTTTTTTTTTAAATTTTTTTTTAAAATTTTTATTGAGTGAGATTCTTCATTCTTCGAATTTAAACAATTTAACATTCAACATATCAGAATTCCAATCAAACCCTAAAACTGATAAATTCCAATCAAATTCCAATGAAACAATTTAACATTACGAGATTCATTCAACATTCAACTGAAAATTAAGCAATCCATTCGTCCATAACCAATTTAAACAAAAGTTGAAGGAAGATTGGAGAATTTAAACAAAAACCGATAAATTTAAACATTCAAGTATTCAACTGAAAGTTGAGATTCTTCATTCTTCGAATTTAATCAATTTAACATTCAACATATCAGAATTCCAATCAAACCCTAAAACTGATAAATTCCAATCAAATTTCAATCAAACAATTTAACATTACGAGATTCATTCAACTGAAAATTAAGCAATTACACATGTTTTTTTTAAGAATGAAGATTCTACACTTACATTACGAGATTCTACACTTGATTCCGTGGTGACTACTGAGATTGGAGGAGGAGCGTCGAAGCCTCGAAGAAGCACAGAAGCACTGTCGACTGTCGATGGGTTGAAGGCTTGAAGCTCAAAGATTTGAAGCCTCGAAGGAGGGCCGGAGGTGAGAAATTAGAGAGGAGGCAAGGAAACAGAGAGAAGGCGAGGAAGAGAGGAGAATGTCACGACTCACGATTTTGGAAAAGGAGATGGAGGCAGCCAGCAGCAGGAGTTCACTCACGAGTAGTTGCCCACTTGCCCTAATCCCCTTAAATATGATTTTAATACGGTTTTCCGGTCCGGTTTGGTTTGAAAATTTTAAAACCGGGACCAGACCGTAAACCGTTTAAAAAAAAACCGGACCAGACCATTTAGACCGTAGACCAGACCAAATATTTAAATTACGGTTTGGTCCGGTTTGGTTTACGGTTTAGACCAAACCATGTTCAGCCCTAGCCACCGCCAGATTATGATGCCTTATTTCAGTCAAGGTTTGCAGCATTTGAAGAAAGGAAAACAACAATATATAATCGACTATGGATGAATTCGAAAGGGGATACAATCAAATGGTTGCTGAGACTTATAGTACATAAATATGACAATTAGCACAATAACGAGAATAATTCTTGTCATTCTTTCAATCGCATATTTATCAACCCTTTCAACCTTTTCCCGATTAATAATTGTGTATATTGTAATATTTTTGTAACTTTGTATTTATTTGCTTTATATATAGTATTTCGTGTAACAAAGCGACGGAGTAACGATAGGCTAAGGTTGTCACCCCTCTATTCACTACCCTAGCAATGGCTAGCGCCGAAATGAAGTCATTGCCCATTTCTAAACAAAAGGCGATGAGGTTGTCACCCCTCTGAAACAGTTTTCTGGAAACTATTCTTAGGTTGAATAACAAATTAAAAACTTTTTTGTAAAATTAAATGTAGACAAGACAAGCAATTTTTTATTGAGGTTCAGCTATCAATAGGCTACTCCCTGTCTATGGGTTCTTTTCCAATCCTTAGGATTCAACCTCTTTTATTCATAGAACCTAGATCACTAAGAAGATCTCTCTATCTTCTCTCACCATGCTCTTCCCCTTGAAAAATGATCTCCAAGTTCCTTTTAATAAAATATCTAAACCTAATCTCACTAAAGAGAAAACAAACTAAATACATTCCAATGTATTCTAAGACTTGATGCGTAAAATGAAATAAAAAGTCTAGCTCTCACGAACTCTAAAACCTATTATAATAGTGAGAGTTAGAAAAATAGATGGGAGTATGTAGGTGTGTTGTAATATATTTCCTCCAAATTTGATGAAGCTTCATATGTATAGGACTCCTCCTAACTAGACCTTATGAATAATAAGGTTCATTTCCTTATTTATCTCACTTTTGGTTATGTTGGGATTGGATGTCAAAGTCTTGGATTGCAAGTAGTTAGACTCTCCTTTGGACTTTTTACCAAACGCGTTTTAACCATTTTTAGCTTCTTTAAGACTTATACAATCTTGTCAAGTTAGTTCTAATAATAGCAATAATCAAGTGATATTACAATTTTTCTTAAATTTTAAATTTATCTCAATTTAATTCAACTTACATTGATCTGTTTATAGACTTTAAAACATTTCATAACAAAGACTTTAGAATAATCTAAAATCTACCTTTCCCTATAATGTACGAACACTTGACAATATATTTATAATCTTAGGAACTCGATTTCACATTTTTAGGAAAGCCTATATTTAGCATAAATCGTCTTGTTGTTTAAGTAACTTACTTATTTCAATTTTAGCAAATATAAAATTATGTAAATTAAAACATAAATATTACTTAGTCTTATTTTTTTTACTTATAAATTATAAGACTAAATTAAACATAAGATATTATTAGACTATATCTATTTCAACAGAACTTAATACTCAATACGATTTTGGACATTTTAATCAACCAAATGTAATTACTTAATTTTTGATTAATATGAGTTTTAAATATCATTACTAAAAGGAGTTGAGTCTTTAATCTCCCCTTAATGAAAGTCAAAACCATATTTTCCTAAATCATATTACTGAAAGATTTAAACACTGTAAAGATAATTACTTAAACTGAATTCGATAATTCATGTTAAATCATAATATCAATTTTAGCACTAAGCATAAAACAAATTATCAAAATGACTTCAAAACTTTGAAGTCAGTTTCAAAACAGAACAGTAATAATCAAAATTATGACAAACTATCAATATGTATGTATCCATTAATAACAACACAACAATAGTTTATTTATTAATCATAGTTTCCTATAAATCAAGTTACCAACCATATTTAATGCAAATGCAAAGTTCCAATGACATGTAAATGATCATGAACATAGCTAAGATGGTTAATGATTAAGCATAACTAAGCATATAATACCATGCATGAACAACATACGGACTAATCATTTAAACTAATCCTAAAACATGTAAGTCTAAAGCATATAAGGCACTGTAAAACATGAACAACAACAATGAAGCATATGGAATAAGCATCTGAACATCAAACTAAGTAAGCTAAGCATATAATCAAGTAGTGCATAAGAATATAGGCATGTAGTACATGAGTATATAGTTATGTGTATGCAAAGCAAAAATAAAAGGTATTACAAACAGGGAATCACAAAAATGTTGGGATATTATTTATCAAAAACTAAAATACTGTTTGCCGAAAAATAAAAATTGCTTATTAAAGAACAACATCAAATTACTTCTTTGACTTTGTCTTCCTCTTCTTAGAAGCCTTGGCCTTGGTAGGAGCTACAACCTTTTCTTCTTTTTTCTTCTCCTTCTCCTCTTCTTCTTCCTGCTCCTACTCCTCTTCATTTTTGTTCTCCTCCTCCTCTTTTTCCACGGCCACCTCTTCTGCCACCTCCTCCTCTTCCACTACTTCCTCTACGACCATTACCTCCATCTCTTTCATAAAAGAATACAACATAAATATGAACCCAATTATGTTAAAGACTAAGTATTTAGTTAAAACCATTACGTATTTTCAATTAATTAAAGATACTTAATATTCTTAATCCCAAATTTATATAAAAATATACTAAAAATTTAAATTAATTTTTCAATTCTTAAATATATTGAAGTATCACAAATAACACAATTTTACGTACATTTCACATGCATTTTAAAGTATCACAATTATTTAAAGGGATATTCTATATGGTAGGCACGAACTTTCGCAAAAGACTAGTGGTAGCAATCTTAAAAAAACCACAAAATAGCATTGTACTTTTAGAATTCAAGCTGCCGTAACATTATGAGCCAAAAAACGTTTCATTTTTCATTATCATGGGAAATTTCCTTTTTTCCCTTTTGTTATTTTCTTAAAATACAGTAACCCCTTCTCCTCCTTCCATCTTCTTCTTGCATTCATCTTCTTTCATCAATCTTCAAATTCCTTCAACCATAACTTCAAATTCTACATACTCAAGAAGTTCTTCAAGGTCACCAATGAGACACTATAAATAATGTAAAACTTGTTCTTTCTTTAGTTGGGAGAAGGAAGAAAATTTGACCAATTATGGGGAACAAAGGTTTACGTGTGAAGCATTTTGAGGACAAATGTCTACTCAAATCAAAACAAATTGATGGTTCAAAGGAAGATTATGATTATTGTTGGTCTTTTAATACTTGTCCTTCTTATAAAGAATTAAGCAATTACAAATGTCTACTCCAATACAACTCTAGAAATCAATCATGAAAGCATATGTCATCTAATATAAACATTAATGCACAAAGAATAGATGTATAATTCTATAAGGACGGAGACGTAGAATATAAAGCACTCCAAAGAAGCAACAAAAAGCAAGTAGTCTGTCAAATTAGGAATGGAGGATTAAGGGGATCTATACTTAACTAGTAAGTACGAACCACTTAAACATTAGTATCCTTATAAGTGTGGTTTAATTTTTGAATTAATATTCTCTTAATCAGCTATAACGATTATGATTTAATAGGATGGAAGAAGGAAATGTGTGGGAAGAAGAAGATTGAAGACTCAACTCCTTTAAGTAATGATAATTCAAAACACATATTAAATTAAACAAATAAATTAAGTAATTATATTTAGTTGTTTAACTAGGTCCAAAATCATATTAGATAATAAGTGATTAATTGATAAATAATTTAAGTCCAAAATATATTGAATTAAGTTTGAATTAAAATGACTTAAGTTAATTGCCTTTATTAAGATAAGGTTATATTTGAATTTAAATATAAACGTGTGTTTAAGGTGTATTACACGTTTTATTATTAGAATGTTTGAATAAACAATTTGCTTGACAAACAAGTTTTACTAATTATAGGTTTTCCTATAAGTGTGGATATATTTTTAACCTTAATTAAAAATAGGAAAATAAAAGAATTTAAATTAACAAAAATGTAGGAACTTAATATGGCTTTTATTTTCACGTTAACGTTATTTTAATTATTGAATTTTAAATGTCTTGTATGAGTATTAACATGGCAGCACATCAAAGAATTGAAATTTCCAAAAATAATATCCAAAAAACGTGTTTGAACAAGTCTTCAATGGAGCGTCAGTTTTGCTTGCGTCTCAAGATTTTGAAGACTGGCCCAAATTAATCAAATTGGCGAGATTATCGGATGAAGCTTCCTTGGTTTGCAAGACTACGTTGAGGTGTGGCATATATACATGAAGCTTCAATCAAGGATTAAGAATTGCAACACTTCTCACAAATTTGCTTTCTACTTGTATTGAGATCTAGTATTCATAAAGTGTTGTAAAACTAAGTTCATCTAACTCTTTCATTTGTAATAGGATTTAGAGTTAAAAGAGTTAGAACTTTTGTTGTTAACTATGCCTAAAGCTTAGAATACTTTTTAAAGTATTCAATTTGTTTTCTCTTTTGTGAGATTGGGATTAGTGTTTTTGTTAAGGGAACTTGTAAGACGTTCTTCAAGGGGAAGAACGTGGTGAGATAAGATAGAGAGATCTTCTAAGTCATCTTAAGTTCATTAATAAAAGGCGTTGAATCCTACGGGTTGGAAGAGGACCCATAGGCGGGGAGTAGGCTATTGATTGTTGAACCTTGTTAACAAATCCCTTGTCCTTGTTTAAGTATATTTTCACACATAGTTCATAGATCTATTATTCAATCTAAAACAGTTCCAGAAAACTATTTTGAAAGGTCTCCTAAGCTCTTGAGCTTACGTTCCAGAGAAAATATTTAAACGGGCATACTCTTTATTCATCCACCCTCTAAAGAGTATTCGATCTCCTATCAATCTTCAAAGATGAATGAAGATGGAGAAGATGGATGAAGAAGAAGACAAGACCAAAATAGAAATTTCCCAACTTAACGTAAAACCTAATGTTTTTAGGGTATTAATGTTATGGCAGCTTGAATTCCAGAAGTACAATGCTATTTTGTGGAAGTTTTTTTTAGATTTTCTACCACTGGCTTTTTGCCAAAGTTCGTGCCTACCATGTAGAAATATTTCTTACTAATAAAAATATTAATTTGATCATGATTTACACTTACGTATATATGACACATAAAGTTTTCACGTAAAATATTTATGTAAATACATTAGAGCAACTACCTAAATTACTCCCCTTAAACACATGCAAAATATTCATTTTACACCCCCTTAGATCATGCAACTTCCTTTAGCATTCCAAGTTCCATACATATATATGCAAAACGATCTGGACTTTAAGGCTTTGTCAAGATATCAGCTAATTGATTTTGCGCAAGAATAAAGGATAAAGTCACATTACCTTTCTCCACATGATCACTTATGAAATGATGGTGTACGTCAATGTGCTTTGTACGTGAATGTAGCACTGGATTCTTAGTTATGAAAATTGTTCTAGTGTTTTCACACTTAATTGTATGCCTTAAAATTTATTCCAAGATCTTAAAGTTGTTGTGCAATCCATAGTATTTGTGAGCAATATGAACTGGCTGCTATAAATTCAGCTTATGTTGTTGACAAAGCTACAAAATTTTGCTTTTTAGAATGCCATCAATTCAAAGATGATCCAAAGAATTGACATGATCCTGATTTACTCTTTCTATCCACTTTGTATCCCGCATAATTCACATCTGAAAAACCAATCAATGAAAAATCGCCACTACTAGGGTACTATAGACCAAAGTCTTTAGTCCCATACAAATATTTAAAGATTCTCTTGACAGTTGTTAAGTGAGATTATTTTGGGTTAGCTTGGAAACGAGCACATAAGCAAACACTAAACATAATATCTGGACTGCTAGCTATTAAATACAATAGTGAACCGATCATACCTCTATAAGATGTTTTATCAACACTCTTAGCATTTAGATCTCGATTTAGGCTAATTATTGCACTCATAGGTGTACTAGCACTTTTGCATTAGTCCATATTGTACTTCTCTAAAAGTTCTCTAACATACTTACTTTGATAAATAAATATGGCATTCTTCTTTTTCTTTATCTATAGTCCAAGAAAGAATTTCAAGTCTCCCATCATGCTCATTTTGAACTTGCACATAATCTTTGAAAATTTCTAACATAAAGAATCATTAGTAGCTCCAAACAATATATCACCAACATATACTTGAACAACAAGAATATTTTTTCCTTAAGTTTTAATATAGAGCGTGTTATCAAATTTACCTCTTTGAAAGTTATTCTCAAGTAAATATGAGCCAAATCTATCATACCAAGCCCTTAGAGCTTATTTTAAACCTTATAATGCTTTGTTTAGTTTAAACACATGATTAGGGAGATTAGAATCTTTAAACTAGGTGGTTGTTTGACATACACTTCCTCTTCTAAGTAGCCATTTTAAAATAAGCACATTTAACATCCATTTGATATAATTTTAAGTTCATGTAAGAAGCAAAAGAAAGCATGACTCGAATAGATTCTAATCAAGCTATGGGTGCAAAAGTTTCATCATAATCAATACCTTCTTGTTGATTATAGCCCAGAGCTACTAACCATGCTTTGTTCCTTATGATTTCTCCATCCTCATTTATCTTGTTTTGAAAGACCCATCTTGTTCCCACATGATGGTATGATCCTTTGGTCTTTTAACTAGATCCCGTACTTTGTTTCATTCAAACTCATTGAGTTCAGTTTGGATAGAAATAATCCACTTTAGTTCCTTTATGGTGTAACATCCTTGAATTTTTGACCCGTTCAACGAAATCAAAAACGTGAAAGACGGAAGGAAATTCGAGTGTTACATAAAAGGAAAAGAAGAAATGAATATGCGTTAAAGATTAACTTTAAAAGGCGAGTGGAAATTTCGGCAGCACCTCCACTAAACATTGAGGGTGTGACAAAGGTAAGTAAATAAGATAACACAGCTAAAATATTCCAAGGCCTCAATGCCTTCCAAAATATGTCACGACAGAATGAATCATCGTCAGCTCCTCAAATCATCAACTCCAACACGGATCGTAGTTCCAGTGTTAACGCATCGGTTTTAACGGCTACAAAAGGACTATTCTTACGGCCATACATCCAGGAACTACGTAGCAAAACTATAACTTTAGAAGGAATCACATGGCTCCATACAAAAGGATTATACAATCCAATCTTTACAAGTAATATAAGAGCTACAACGTCAGGCTAATTGTATGACAATTGCTATAATCGTACTCCACTCTTTCCCCAATGCCAAGCAAAAGAAGCTCATACGCCTATTATGCCAAACTATGATCCTTCTGCTTCTCTACATAATGACCATAGTCAAATGTATCATAGCAAGAACATCATTAAAAGTCATAATCAAACAACAAGAGCAAACACGTACACGTCAGTAATCAACGAACTCATAATAATTTGAAACATAGAACAAGTGGGTAAAATAATGAACTGGCACGACGCTAAGGAGTTTGCTCATCTATCTAAATGCTTCTTATTTAATCCATAGTTTCCTTTTTCAGGACTTCTAATCCCTCAAAGAGTATTCAAGAGTAAGGAATATTTTAGTTACTCATGGCATAGTGACAAGGCCAAGGGCGTTATCGATAATCCAACGCCAATGGCAAAGTATGAGCTCATATCCCTTCCAGCTGACCCTCTCGGGTCCTACCTTCGGGAAAAAAAAACACACTGGGGTACTAGTCCAGTGAAGAGGCCACCATATTGGGGTTCGCAAGGACCGCATGGAAACACTTTGGTCAAGGGGAGGTCCAGCACCCAATGACGAAAGTATGCTCATGCCCCCCATACAGTGATCCCGTCGGATCTCACCTAGGGGACTACTAAATCAACCGGACATAATCCAGCTGAGTCACGCAAACTAATAAAAATCAAGACTTAGTGATAAGGGAATCATTTCGATCCCACACACAACTTAATTTATTCTCTACTACAAGGGAGTTGTTCTTATATTCTGCTAATACCTCTATTCTATTCACTTATACCACTTTCGAAACTATTCAATAATATAGTTTACTTTTCAATACTCCATAATTCGAACGCAACGCATATAATCACAAAGTATTGATGATACTTGAAACAATGCACGTGATAGTTAATTACTGCATGTACGTACCTGTAAGCATCACTGCACGATCAAAAGTCACAAAAGTCATCCAACTAAAGTTTAACCTTCCTCTTTTGAATTGGGCACCTTATAGATTAGGAGTAGAAGTAAGAAGTCTACTTATCTACTTTGTCATACCAGCTAAAACCCAAAGTAACCACTATCATCCACTCACGATAAGTTTTCAATCACTCTAGCACGCAAACAACTCATCCAACACAGATCATAATCATTAATTCAACAATAACACAAGTCTTTCCATCAACAAAAAGAATAAAATGGATTATGTGAACCATTTCCTTACATCAACTAAATTTGAGTTATAACGATTCACATTATCTTAAAATAAAATAACAATTCACACTTAAGTCTCACAATGTTAATATAACACTAATATGACATGATAACGATTCTTAAAGTGGTCGAATCACGATATCTTTTGCGACTTTCTCTAGAGCTAGAAAGACTACAATCGAGCATCACCACAAGTAACTTAGCAACCTTCTACAATAAGTTAACATTATACTCATGGCCTTACTAAAATTATGCATTATAACTTCAATAACAACCTAATAAGAGCACTTGTAATTCACAACAATCAAACCATCACAATGAGCAATCATTAGTCCCAATTAACAACCCAAACCACTTCTATAGTTAACTTTAATCATAACCATTACTAACTAAATCTATCACCATAATAACTTACCAAACTAAGTCTTAAAACAACTTGTAAGGTTATCCAATAATATATCATCACACCACCAAAATATAACATAAAAACACACATCATTAGTAATTTCATCTCTAAATCCAAACCCTAATCATTTCATGTTAAGAGATAACACCTTTAAATATTACCCATAGAAAGATTCAACAAAACTAATACACAACAAACCCAAAACTCATAAACTTGATAAATTCAAATTATAAACAACAAATTAATCAATAAGGAAAATGAAAATGGCTTACAAGGGTGAAACTAGGAAATGGGTAGAAGGGTAGGTGGTTTTGTGGTGGTAGTGATGCAGGTGGAGCACGGTTGCTGGTGAGAGACCCAAAACAGTTGTGCTGCTCGTGGGAAATTAACCAGAGCTACTAGCTGCTAGTGGAGGAGAACTCTAGGGAAGAAGAGGGAGGAGGAGGGGCGGCTAGGGCTTGTGTACGGCTGGTCGGAGTCGAGTGGTGGCAGCAGCAGGTCAGGCGGCGCATAGGGGAAAAGGGAAGAGGATAAAGAAAGAAGAAGAAGAAGAAGAAGAAGAAGAAGAAGAAGAAGAAGAAGAAGAAGAAGAAGAAGAAGGAGGAGGAGGAGGAGGAGGGGCGTGTGGTTTAAAGGAGTGGTCTCACTAAAACAAACCCTAACTCATCTTTTTATTTTATTTATTTATTTGTTTTCTAGATTAACCTTCTCACAAAGCTCAACTAAGATAACTCACTTTCGTGTGCTCACAAATTTTAAATAAAATAATAATTTTAATTCGAACCTCTTTATTTTAGTGATCGCAAATCTATTTTATTTAATATAAGTATGTTAATATTTAAATTCGTATATGAAAGAAATTTATTAAAACTAATTCAAAAATAATTTAATATAATTATAAAATCTCCAAAAGTTATTTAAATATTAAATAATAAAGTCATAAAAAATCTCAAGGTGTTACATATGGCTTCTTCAACATCCTTTGAATCTATAAGAGAAACAAAGGCAGAAAAAACGCACATAAAATGTTTAAGAGAGGATCGAGTTTGTGTACCTTTATTTCGATCATTAATGATTTTCTCCGGAGGATGTTGAAATGATAGTCTAAATCTTTATCTTTGTATGGATGGTGTATGTTTATTAAGAGAGCTACTTGGAACTTGCTTGGAAGATTCTTTATTTGGAGTGTCAAAGACAGTTTGTTCAGGAGGTCTCTCCAGGTCTTGAGCAGTGGTCTCAAGATCAAGTTGTTAGTGTTCAATGCGCTCAACCTGTTTTTATTCAACCTCTTCAAGACTTTGAATTAGCTCTTGTATATTCTTCTTTTCACCTTCATTTTGATCATTGGCATGTACTTCTTCATCACTCAGAACATCAAAATGTATATTAAGGTTTAACTCATTAAATCCTTCACTTAATATTCCATTGTCCGATTCATTAAACAAAATATGTATGCTTTCTTCTAGCATACTTATACGCTTATTTAGCACTCTATAAGCTTTGATATTCAAAGAATACCCTAGGAAGATACCTTCATCATTTTGAGCATCAAACTTACCTATGTTATCCTTACCATTATTATAAATGAAGCACTTAAATCCGAATAGTCTAAGGTAAGCGATGTTTGGTTTTCTTCATTTAAACAGGTCATAAGGGGTCGAATGAGACATCTATTTGATACACAATTCGTTGTATTAACCCCTTTGGCCCAATAGTGTTTGGCTAATCCATTTTCAATGAGCATAGTCATAGCTATTTCTTCTAAAGTGCGGTTTTTCCTTTCAACTACAACATTTTGTTGTGGTGTCCTAGGAGATGAAAAGTTGTGAGTTATACCTATTTTTCACAAAAGGAATCAAAGCCTAATTGCTCAAACTCTCTTCCATGATCTCTTCTAACTAAAACAATTGGAAGATTTAGCAAAGTTTGCATCTCCTTACAAAGCTTTGAGATGGCTTTAAAGCTTCGCCTTTTTCCTTCAAAAAATCAACCCACGTAAATCTAGAAAAATCATCAATTGTTACAAGTATATAAGATTTACCTTTTATGCTCCTTACACGCATTCGACCACATGGATCGATGTGTAGAAGCTCAAAATGGTCTTGGAATACTTACCATTTTTTTGGTTTAAAGGAACTTCATTCTTGTTTACCTCTAATACACGCATCACATGAAGATTTGTTTTTGTAGTCAAGAGCTGAAGTCCCTTAACCAGATCTTTACTTACTAGTTCATGTATGGTGTGCATATTAATGTGGCCTAACCTTCTATGCCATAGCGTTGGATCATCCGTTATAGCCTTTAAACCCTTAAAATCTTGAGCTACAATTTCGTTAATATTCAAAGCATTAACATTATCATGTCTAAGGGTGGTGATGAATATATCTCACGTGTTAGGATTTTTAACAACACACTTTTCTTTATCAAAAATTACTTGGTTACCTTTATCACATAACTGAGACACACTTAAGAAATTTAATTTTAATCCATCAACTAAGCAGACATTATCGATGGATTTAGAAGAGTTCTTACGAACCTTACCAACGCCTAATATTTTGTATTTACCCTTGTCGCCTAGAGTAATAGATTAGTTGGACTTTGCTTTAGTTTTTGAAAATAATAAAGCTTTTCCACTCATTTGCCTTGAACATCCACTATCCAAGATCCATTTTTGTTTTAAGTACAAAATAAAAATAACCTTTCTCAACCTTACTTAGCCAAACAAGTTACAAATTTAAGAGCATACTCGAGTTGAACCATGTTACGTGGAACTGTCCCTTTTGGAACCTTTATTTCTCTTACCTGTTCACATAGTTCATAAGGAAAGGTGTTCTTAATAATATGATTGTCCTTACGTATGTAGGGACATGCAAACTTTAGAAGTCCTTACTTGAAACAATCTGCAATCGTTCAACTTACTCAAGGATTGCAGATTTTTCTCAAACTCATACCTTAACATCTTAAGTTTAGCTTCAAGATCGTAGTTTTTATTTTGAAGTTCAATGTGCCTTTCTATTTGACTTTTATTCTTTTATTTCAAGACCTTGACAGTCTCTTTAAATTTTATGTATTAGCCATAATTATATCATTTTTCTTTATAATGTCTTCAATTTGAAACATATCGGAAAAAGATTTAATCAACTCATCTTTAGAGCAAGAATTAAGAAAATCTAGTACCTCTTTTGAGTTGTCTTCTTCATCGTCCTCTTTATGGCTATGAGCCATAAGACACAAATGAGTTGCCCATCCTTATTTTTCAACTCACTTGACCCCTCAGATTCACTCCATTCACTTAACAACCATTGCTTATTTCTTTTTATTCTTCTTGTAATGTTCCTTTTCTTCTTTTTTTGGGACATTCTTTTACAAGATGTTTTGTAGATCCACACTCAAAACAAGCAAGTTTTCTTGATTTGCATTTTTTGAATTTTTTTCGCATCTTCATTATGGCTTCTAGACCTCTTTTAATAAGGGCAAAGGGATCTTCCTCATTATCACTTTCTTTATATTCGCTTGAGGATTCATCACGTTTCTTTGTCTTGAGTGCAAGATTCTTCATAGATGGTATGACATCACTTTCTCCATAATCATGTAGGGTAACTTCATGAGTAGTGAGTTGTCTAATAAGATCAACAAGTGATAGCACTCTCAAGTCTTGGGCTTCTTCTATGGCGGTAACTTTTAAACCCCATTTCGATCTTGGAAGACATCTCAAGACCTGTTAGACCTTCACTGTATTAGAAAAAGTTTTGCCAAGAGAGTTCAAACTTATTAATTAATGTAAAATGAGTAAACATCTCATTAATATTCTCATCCTTTTTCATCTTGAACATTTCGTATTGATGCATAAGGATGTTTATTTTTGTCTCTTTGACTTAGCTTGTTCCTTCATATGTAAAATCAATCCAAGAACATTCTAAAGATATAACTCTAGCTAAGTCCTTCGAAGACATCATTTGATTCTTACGAGTTACAGCGTCCTTTCATTACAAGTCTTGCTTTGACTTGTATCTCAAGGTCTTGGTAGGCAGTTCAAAGTGCAACAAAATTCATCCTTAAATGATGATGTCTGAGTCTGACTTTTAAACATCATTTCCATCCGAGTCCTTTTCATAGAACCTTAGGTCCTTTTAGAGATGATGTCCCATAAATCCATGTCTTCTCTATGACGAACATCTGCATTAATGCTTTTCAATGTGAAAAATTTGTTCCACAAAACAAGATTGATAAGAGATTGGTTACTATCTCCTATTGGATCCATCACGAGATTGTCAATCTTCACACGTGAAACTCAGCTCTGATACCAATTGAAGGTTGATAGGAGATCGATTACTCTTTGGGGGGGTGAATAGTAAGTATAACCATTTAACATTTTTCATTGTGAGACCTCTCAAACATTTTTCTAGAAACTATTCAGAGGTTGAATAACAAATCTAAAACTTAATTGAAAAATTAAATATAGACAAGACCAACGATTTGTTATCAAGGTTCAGCTATCCATAGCCTACTCCCCGCCTATCGATTCCTTTCCAATCCTTAGATTTCAACCTCTTTTATTAACAGAACTAGATCACTAAGAAGATCTCTCTATCTTCTCTCACCACATTCTTGCCCTTGAAGAACGATCTACAAGTTCCCTTTAATAAAAGATCTAAGACTTGAGGCATAAAATGAAATTACAAATCCTACTCTCTTGAACTCTAAAACCTATTACAATAGTGAGAGTTAGAAAAATAATGAAGAACAAGATTACAACTCTTTTTAAACTTAGAAAAATAGATAGGAGTATGTAGGTGTGTTGTAATGTATGCCCTCCAAAATTGATGAAACTTCATATATATGGGACACCTCCTAACTAGCCGTTATGAACAATAAGCTCCATCTCCTTATTTATCTCACTTCTGGTTATGTTAGGATTAAATGTCAAAACTTTGGACTACAGGAAGTTAGATGCTCCTTTGGACTTCTTGACCAAACGCGTTTTAGTAATTTTTAGCTTCTTTAAGACTTACACAATTCTATCAAGTTAGTTCGAATACTAGCAATAACTAGGTGATATTACAATTATTCTTAAACGTTTAATTTATTTCAATTTAAGTCAACTTAGGTTGATCCGTTTATAGACTCTAAAAACATTTCATAACAAAGATTTTAGAACATTCTAAAAACTACATTTCCCTATAATGTAGGAACGCTTGACAACATATCCATAATCTTAGGAACTCGGTTCTACATTTTTAGGAATGCCTATCTTTAGCACAAATAGTCTTGTTGATTAAGTAACTTACTTATTTCAATTTTAGCAAATATAAAATTTTGCAATTTAAAACATAAATACTACTTAGTCTAATTTATTTAACTTATAAAACATAAGAGTATAAGACTAAATTAAACATGAGATATTATTAGACTAAACCTATTTTAACCCAATTTATTACTCAATATGATTTTGGACTTATTAATCAACTAAATGTAATTACTTTATTTTTAATTAATTTAATCTGAGTTTTCAATATCATCACTTAAAGGAGTTATAGTCTTCTTCATCATTACTTATGGCTATATTGTTTACTTGGCTACCATCTGTATATATGTGAGATTTTTTTAGAAAAAATAAGTTGAAATAAAAGATAATAATATAGAATAAGTTTTAATAATTCATGTAGGTTAAGATGAGTATAGATAAGAATCAATAACTTTAATTAAGTTAAATCATTATTTTAAACTATTCATCAACTAAAATTGACATGGTCCCTGAATTAATAAATTACTCCCTCCGTTCGAATTTATTTGCATTTTTTTTCATGCAGTTCAATACACTAATTCAATTTTTAATATCTTTAATTATGTATGATAAATATAAATATTGATATTAATAATCTTTGTAATAAGACGAATTAAATAAAATCTCACTTAACTATATTTTAATATATAAATAAAAAATTAATCACAAATTAAATGTAACGAACCAATCTACTTGGAAAGGAGGAAGTATATAATATATTTGAGGTTTATTAGTAAAGTACAAAAGCAAAAGTTGAGAGTATGATAGTATCCCCAATTTAACAATTCAATGGTTCATTGGGTGATTGACATGTGACATTTATATATTCCATTCAATTTTTTTACTTATCTCATTTACTTATTGAGTAAGTTTATCTTATTTTGTCCCATTTCTATTTTAAGACTTATATTTATAGGTAGTTTTCTTTACAGCTGTTCAAAAGTGAGCCGACCCGAAAATGTGTTCCTTTTTTAGGTTTATCGAATTGATATTACCCGACTCGAAGCTATACTCGAATCGGTTGACAACTGAAAATGGAAAAACTGAACCCGAGCTGTAACCGATTTTTCTAACCGACACGTAACTGTTAACCGAGATTACACGAACTTAATAGTGACCGACCCGAGTCATATCCGACCCGAATCATGCTCAAAACCGAACTCGATCCGGCTAAAACCAACTTAACCCAAACGAAGTTTAGATCGAACTGCTGTAAACCTGAACAAATTTTTTACATAGAAGTATGATTGACTCATATTTAATAATTTTATTAGTTATTCTAATAAAGTCATAAATAATTTAATAAAATTAATTTTAAAAATACATGGTTTCATATATTTAGAGTTAATAATCAATGGTCAATGTTTATTTAACTACTTTTAATCGAATTATATGAAAATTGATAAAACTTTATAATTTTAATTTCCGGTCAAACAAGTAAAAGTAACAATGTAATAATGATCACTAATTGATTTGCATTTTCACTATTTTGCTTTAACTAAAGGAACCTTATCATCAATAAAAAAAATGACTAACAACTTAATCTGATACTGACTCGACCAATAGTAATTAGTAATTCGCAATTCGTAGCCGAATTCTACTTGAAAAATACCTTAACTCGATCTGCACACGGTAAAACCGAACCAATTATTAACCGATGACAATCCGAGACTGATTGAAACTTGACACGAACTTCAACCGACACCGAACTGATGCTAACCCGATAGCTCGAATAACCGATCTTCAACCAAACCGTGACTAACCGACCCGACCCGATTATGATCCGTCGCAACACGCATTCGAAATATAACCAATCCGAAATACAACCGAATCGAATGACACCCATTTAAAACCGACCGGATTACCCGAATGAACACCTCTAGTTTTCTTATTTTCTTAATATTACAAAAACTTATTATTGCACATGAGTCTACTATTTTAGGTGGTCCTCTCTAATTCTTAATATTAAAAACACTCAATATTGCAGATGAGGCTATTATTTTAGATGATCCCCTTATTTTCTTAATATTTGTACTCAAATGAAATGGGACAAGTAAATTGAATTAGGGGGAGTAGTAATTATATTTGAAGAGGTATTTATTGCTAAAAAGGAATAAGGTATGTCTATTGATGTTGAAGGACCCATATAAAAAAATCGAACAATAATAACAGATTTGATACTAGTTCATAAATCGAACAATAACCAGAAAGCCCCACAAGTTTAAAAGATACAACACCAAGAATATGCATTGCAATTCATCACAAATATTGTTATTTATTTTTTGTGCTTGTAACATAAATAATTTGTAAATTTGTAGTGAAATTTGTCATTTTATGTTAGTGAAATTCATCACTTATCTTCAAGTTATTTTAATTTTTAATTATATACAGTTAAATATATTAATATTATAGAATTTTTTTCGGTAAACATGTCCAGTTAATAGGACACATATAATGAATAAGAGGGATTAGTATAATATTATGTTTCTTTTATTGTTATAAATTTTAAATAGTGTTAATTGCAAATAATTACATCGTTAGTTTTCTTGAAAACTAGTGCATAATTTTTGTATCTCTATTGTTAGTTTTTCTGAAAAAGTAGGATGTTATATTTTAGAAATGTAATTATATTCACAAAAATGAACTTACTTTAAAATTTTCATTACTATTAAATACCAATGTTGAAGTAAACAAGATTAGAAAGAATTTGTATAAAAAAATATTTAGAGTTGAACAAGCACAATCAAGAACCTTTATGTGTGACTTTGCTTTCTAGTAAAATTACTGCAAAAACTTCGTTACTTACATTATACTCCCTTCTATTCAGCTTATGTGTTCCATTTACTTTTATAGTCAAGTCACTTTAATTGTCTCATTTTTATTTTTGGTATGGGTTTTTAACTTTTATGCCCTTGGTAACTTTATCATATTTTCAATTATACCCTCCATTACCTATACTAATTTTCCTCCATTACATTAAAAACTCATAATACCACTCTCTTTCACTTTTGACTCTCCTTAAAATCCGTGAAAAATCAAATGGGACTATTAAAGTGAATAGGAGAGAGTATTACATCTGCATTAATCCAATGCTATTAACATTAAAACTTCACTATTATTAATATTTTTGAATGTGTACCAAAAGGAAGCCAGTGGTATTTGACAAATAATCGTTGGTTGTTATTTTTTTTGATCGGCTTATTTGATAAATTAGAAGTGCTAGTTTTTTTAATTGGCTTTTAAACTACTTGAATAATTCAGCTGTATAAAGAGAATCTTCATACAAATTATATATTGCTTGTTGGATGTTTATCAAATAAAAAGTAAATCAATAAGCCACAATATAGTAATAAAAAAAAAAAAGGCAATCAAATTTACCTTTTCATTTTGGCTAAAAACAACCTTTTCAGGTGGATAAAAGTTTATTTACCAAATATGTTATATTAGCTTTTTAACTTATTAAAAAGAATAAATTCAAAAGAAAACCTAAAACTCAACCCAAAAGCTATTACAAAATCCCCCAATTTATTCAACTTTAAGATCAAAAGCTTTGAAACTCCAACGTTTTATTTTTTTAATTTTTCCCCCACGATTTCATCTTGAGGAGGGGAAGTTAGGATTTTTTATTTGGAGAGACCACATTGATATCACTAGCAAAATTACATTAATGAGATATAGACAAATGAAAAAAAATTATAGTCAGATCAACGATATATTAGTAAAAAGTTATATTCAAATGATTAATACTCTAAGAAAAATATATAATCAAACAATTAATACACTGGCAACTTACATAAAACAGCATAAAAGTCTAACTTTCCTCTATTTTTTATGAAAAAAAATTTAATGGAGTAGTTTGGTTCATAAAAAATATGCCAAAGTAATTGTTTAAAATTTAATATAACTAAAAATTTGAACCATAGACCTCTGACCTCTAAACTTACTTAATTGTACATTTATGGACTGAGGGAGGCAGGGCTCACCGGCCTATACCCTTCGTTTTGTGGTTGTTAATTACACTACAATATAATTTGCTTTTAATGGGATATATTTAGTGATATTTAATTTATATATTACTATTTTAAATTTCTAATAGTATATATAGAGAATTTAGTGACATATATTACATTCTTTAGCAACATAATAAAAAATCAAACTAAAACGTTTTGTGACATAGGATCTAGTGGTGTTATCAATAATAAACATAACACCACAACGAAAGTGAATGAGACCGTCTCATCACGAGAAGAACCCATATAATTAGCCCATTTTTTTAATTAATAATTTTAAAATTGTAAGTTATCATCTTAAACTTAAAAGTAACCACTCTAAGACTATAAAAAATGAATATTTTAAGATTGTAAGTAATTATTTTAACATTATAAATAATCACTTTAAGACAAAAAGTATATATTAGACCAGCCCGATAGAAAGCATTTCACCATATTAGTGAAGAATATAAATGTACGAGATGTCGGGATCCTTTAAATTAAGTTCAGGTCCTTCAATATTAGTTTATAGTAATAGTTTTACTTTTGTTTAAAATCCGTTTTACTGTTCTAAGAACACAATAAATATAAATTATATAAGATATTGTTAAAACTTAGAGAGATTTAGAGAGATAAGGAGGAAGTAGAATGAGTAAAAGTTAGAAGATAGAGATGTTTTACTCATTGGTGTAATTTTTACAATGGTGAACTTCCATATTTATAGGTAAGTTCATCCACAATTACATTGAATGCATTCACATTAGGGTAAATTCGTTAATTACCTTTCACACTATATTCATTAATTACCTTTCACACTATATTTCAACACTTCCCCTTGAATGCATTCTAATTATGTAAAAATAATATATATATTATAACAATATTTCTATTTAATACTGCCTCGTTAAAACCCTTGTAAGGAAAAACCCAATGGGATAAAAACCTGAACGAAGGGAAAAAGAGTGCAGTAAATATGATTCTCTCCCTGAGTTCAACAGATATCTCGTAGATGACATATTCCAATTTTATATACAAGTTGCTCGAATCTCTGTGATGGAAGGGACTTTGTGAATAGATCTGCAAGATTTTCACTTGATTGAATTTGTTTACTTTTACTATTTTTGTACTTCTCGAGGTCATGTGCAAAAAAGAGTTTTGGTGCTATGTGTTTGGTTTTATCCCCTTTTATAAATCCTTCACTAACTTATTCAATGCAACCAGTATTATCTTCCAAAATTACAGTTGGAGAATTTATTATCGAGTTTATCCCACATTCTTCTTGAATGTGACCAATTACTAACCTTAACCAAATGCATTCTCTACTTGTTTAATAAAGGGCGATCAATTCTGCGTGGTTTGATGATGTAGCTGTCAGTGTTTGTTTCGTGGAGCTCCAAGATGTTGCGGTACCTCCATATGTGAATACACATCCATTTTGTGATTTAGCCTTATGGGGATCTGATAAGTATCCAGCATCTGCATATCCAACAAGAGTAGCATCTTGCTTTGATCTATAAAGTAATCCAAGATCTTTAGTTCCTCGAAGGTAGCGAAACAAATATTTTATTCCGCTCCAATATCTCTTTGTTGGTGAATTACTATATCTAGCCAATAAATTAACAACGAAAGCAATATCAGGTTTTGTATTATTAGCTAGATGCATCAGAGCTCCAATTGCGCTTAAATATGGCACTTCAGGGCCAAGAATCTCCTCGTCTTCTTCACAAGGTCGAAATGGATCATCTTTTGGCTTTAATGATCGCACTATCATTGGAGAGCTCAGCGGATGAGCTTTGTCCATATGAAATCTTTTTAGGACTTTTTCTATATAGTTGGATTGGTGTACAAAGATTCCACCCCTTAAGTGCTCCATTTGTAATCCAAGGCAAAACTTTGTTTTACCAAGATCTTTCATTTGAAATTCTTTCATCAAATATTTTGCAGTTTGTTCAAGCTCTTTGGGAGTTCCAATGATATTTAAATCAATAACATAAACTGCAATTGTAGAAAATCTTGATTGAGTCCGTTTAATAAATACACAAGGACTGATTTGGTCATTTTTGAACCCTTCTTTCAGGAGATATTCACTAAGACGGCTATACCACATTCTTCCAGATTGTCTTAGTCCATAAAGTGACCTTTTCAGCTTTATGAAAAACATTTCTGGTGATCGGTGGTTTTCTGGCAACTTAAGTCCTTCAGGGACTTTCATATAAATGTCTGTATCAAGTGAACCATATAAATACGCGGTCACAACATCCATAAGTCGCATTTGCAAACTGTTTGAGACAGTTAGACTTATCAAGAATCTTAGTGTAGTCGCATCTACTACTGGAGAATACGTTTCTTCATAATCAATCCCTGGTCTTTGGGAAAAACCTTGTGCTACAAGTCGTGCCTTATATCTGACCACTTCATCTTTTTCATTTCTTTTTCTTAATAACACCATTTATAGCCGACCGGTTTTATACCATTTGGTGGTTGGGTAATTTGTCCAAAAACTTCTCGTTTTTCAAGTGACTTTAATTCCGCTTGAATAGCATCTTTCCATTTTGACCAATCATTTCTACGCCGACATTGTTGTATCGTTCTTGGTTCTATATCATTTTCATCAAGTGTTATTTCGGTGGTGATTGAATGAGCAAGTGCATCATTAACAATAACATTCTTTTGATTTATTTGCCTTTTAGTTGAAATGCAATTAATCGAAATTTCATTGTTATCTTTGATATTATTATTTTCTTCTTCTCTCAGATTTTCATCATTATCTCCAAAACTTGTTTCTTTACAATTCATTGAAGAAGTAATATTGATAACATTTGCCATTTCATTCAACCTTTTGGATTTTTTTTGTTTCAAATCCTTTGAACCAAGTGGTCTTCCACGCTTCTGGCGTGCAATAGATTCATTTTCAGTGGTTTTGTTATCAATGGGAATTTCAATTCGTGCCGGAATATTTGCGGCAGGAATATATGATTTTGTCACTTGCTTTGTTTCTACAAATGCATCAGGTAATCTGTTTGCAATATATTGATTATGGAAAATTTTTCTAACTTCTTATTCAAAAGCATTCGTTTTTGGATCATATATTTTCAAATGCATTGCATTCCATGTGAGATCTATTTCCTTCTTATTCGGGTCCACTTTCTCTCCCCCTAAGGATGGGAATATTGTCTCATTAAAATGACAATCTGCAAATCTAGCATTAAATAAATCACCAGTCATTGGTTCTAAATATTTGATAATTGATGGGCATTCAAATCCAACATAAATTCTCATCCTTCTTTGTGGACCCATTTTTGTACGTTGGGGTGGCGCAATAGGGACATATACTGCACATCCAAATATTTTCAAGTGTGATATATTTGGTTCTCAATCTTATCAATAACGATGCATCTATTATTGCATGTCCCCACGCAGATGATGGCAATTTCGACCTCATTAATAATGGTCTTGCTATTAATTGGAGTCTTTTAATCAATGATTCAGCCAGACCATTTTGAGTAAGAACATGAGCTATTGGATGTTCTACGTCAATTCCAATTGACGTGCAATAATCATTAAAAGTTTGAGATGTAAATTCTCCAGCATTGTCAAGCCTTATTCGCTTAATTGTATAATATGGAAATTGATTTCTCAATCGAATTATTTGAGCAAGTAATTTCGCAAATGCCACATTTCTAGTTTGTAGGAGACTACATGTGACCATCGTGTTGAGGCATCAATAAATACCATAAAATATCTAAATGGCCCAGAAGCAGGATTAATTGGCCCACATATATCTCCATGAATTCTTTCTAGAAATTTAAAAGTTTCAGTAGCAATTTTATTTAAAGATGGTCTGATTATCAATTTTCCATGTGAGCATGCAGAACATGATAATTCATTTGGTTGGGGAATTCTCATTTTCTTCATTGGATGCCCAATTGAATTTTCAATAACTTTTTGCATCATTCCCACACCAGGATGACCCAATCGGTCATGCCATAACTTTATCATTTCTTTATTATCTAACTTCTGATTAGACACCATGTTTATCTCAACTGGTTTTATATTAATGCAATATAATCCTGATGAGTATGCTGGTAATTTTTCATGAATGCTTTTCTTGCCGCATTTTTCAGATGTGATGCATAAATATTTAGTATGATTTTCGGTCATTGTTTCTAAATGATAACCATTTTGGCGTACATCTTTGAAACTTATGAGATTTCTTCGAGATTTACTCGAATATAAAGCATCATTAATTACTAGCTTTGTCCCATTAGGAAGTATTATTTGAGCTTTTCCATATCCCTCTATTAGTGTAGTGGTTCCAGAGATATTGGTGACATCTACTTTCACCATCTTCAACTCAGAGAAGTATTCTTTGTGCTTTAGGATAGTGTGAGTTGTTCCACTATCTAGGAGGCATTGATATTTGACTCCATTTTCAAACTGATCCATATCTTCATATTAAATAAATAGATAGTTAAAATAAAATTTCATTAACATAAGGTGATATCAATACATAAAAAGGAGATTGCACATAAAAAGAAATACAACTAAATAAGCACCACAACATTGTTAAGAAAAATTCAAATATCTTCGTCATATTCTTTATCATTTTCATCGCCATCTAAATAGAAGTCTGAAAGGTCAAGATTAGGCATTGACGTGCTTGCTTTATTATTAGGATCGACATTAGGCATTGAGGTGCTTGCTTCATTAAAGTTTGCTTCCACACCTTTTCTCTTTTTCTTTAGGGAAGCTAGATACAGCTCCACCAAATGTTTGGCAGTACGACACGTACGTGCCCAATGCCCCGTCATGCCACATTTGTAACAAATACTTTCTTTTTCTTCTTGATGGGTATTTTTATTGTGATAACCAACTTGTTTTCCCCTTCGAGAATTATTATTGTAATGAATATTTTGATAATTTAGGGGAAAGTGGCCTATGTCGAATCCTTGAAACTTTCTACGATGTCCATTAAAATATCCACGACCTTCTCCTCGTCCTCTTCCTCGGAAATTTCCGCGTCCTCTACCACGGTTATTATAATTTCCACGGCCTTTATTTTCGACAGCAGTTGCTTCAGGCACATGTGTTTTAGTAGAGTGTGTCTCACGGATAGCTTGAGATCCAATAGGTTTCATATTATGATTTTTTAGACAAGATCATTATGCTATTTAGCCAGTGAGAGTACTACACTCAGATCTGAATATCTTTTGAAATTTCTTTCTCTATATTGTTGTTGCAGAATAATTTTTGATGGATGAAAAGTAGATAAATGTGAGTTCAATCATTTCTGCATCAGTCACCGGGTGCTCACAATATTTCAACATTGATGCAATTCGGTATAATGTTGAATTGTACTCACTGGGAGTCTTAAAATCTAAAAATCTAAAATTCTTCCACTCATGGCTAGCTTGTGGAAGAAGCACCCTTTTGTGGTGATCAAATCTTTAAACAAGAGAGTCCCACAATGTTTTGGGATCTTTTATAAATAAATATTCAGATTTAAAGCTATCATGAATATGATGCTTCAAGAGGACTAAGGCTTTGGCCTTTTCTTGATTTGTAGCTACCTTTATTTTGGTAGCTTGAGTTCCATCTATTGGATCCTTTTCTTTTACTTCCAATGCAGTATGTTCAAGTCCTTGAGTTTCTAAGTTCATGATGGCATCTTCTTTCCATTCTAAGAATTTTTGTCCAGTTAAGTCTAATATGTTGAATAGTCTTTTGGTAATTTCTGTCATACTTGCTACATAATATATAATTGTTTTGTAAGTATATAACAATGCAATAATTCTTATATTTTCATAATAATAAACCATTAGAAAAATTATGAATTTTTAATTTCATAATCTTCTACCCCTTGGTTATTGTTATGAATTTGTTGTAGATAACAAATTTAGGAATAAATCAAGAACAATAGGAATGATAATAATAATAATAATAATAATAATAATAATAATAATAATAATAATAATAATAATAGTAATAATAATAATAATAATAATAAGCAGAAGAACGAAAAAAAATTTAAAGACAATAAATTCTAAAGATGGCAAAAAAAATAGCATTTACATAATATATTAGTATAATTTATCATACAAAATGCACTAACAAACAAAAGAAAATATGACAAAAAACCATGTGCATTTTGTTTTTTCTTCTTCAAAATAAATTATTTCTTCATAATTATTATAGTTTCTAATGCTACAAGAAGGACCAACAAACCCATAATTAAGGAGATATATAATTTTAGTTTGGCAAAATTTTCTTCAAATGTTAAAGTATGGGAAGAGCAAGAAGATGGATTGTTTTTGTGATGGTGGTACATTGTCGGTGGAAAGAAAAAGGAGAAGGAGGGTTTTTGATGTAAAGAGTAAAGTTGAAAGGATAAGTGGTATGTGGTAAAAAATTTGGGGTAATCCGATTTTATAGAGGGTTATCTCTAGAGCTGTTCAAAAGTGATCCGACTTAAAAATTCGAACCGAAACCGAAAGTAAACCGACCCGAAAATGTGTTCCTTTTTTTGGTTATTGAACTGCCAGTACCCGAACCGAAATTGTACCCGAACCGGTTGACAACCGAAAATGGGAAAGCTGAACCCGAACTGTAACCGATTTTTGTAACCGAGACATAACCGTTAACTGAGATTACCCGAACCTAATAATGACCGATCCGAGTCATATCCGACCTGAATCATGCTTGAAACCGAATTCTATCCGGCTAAAACCGACTTAACCCGAACGAATTTTAGATCGAACTACTGTAAAACTGAATCAATTTTTAACATAGAAGTATGATAAACTCATATTCAATCATCTTATTTGTTAATCTAATAAAGTTTTAGATATTTTAATAAATTAAATTTTATAAATACATGGTTTCCTATATTTAGAGTTAATAATCAATGGTCAATGTTTATTTAACTACTTTTAATCGAATTAGATGAATATTGAAAGAACTTTATAATTTTAATTTTCGGTCAAACAAGTAAAAGTAACAAAGTAATTAATTACTAATTGATTTGCCTTTTAACTATTTTGCTTTCAATAAAGGGAATCTTTTCATCAATTAAAAATTGACTAACAACTTAATTTGATATTGATTCAATCGATAGTAATTAATAATACGTAGCTGAATTTTGCTTTAAAAAAAAACTCGAACCTGATCAGTACCCGACAAAACCGAACCAATTAGTAATCAATGACAACCTGAGACCGATTGACACTCGACACGAACTTCAACTGACACAGAACTGATGCTAACCCGATAGCTTGAATAACCGATCTCCAACCGAACCGTGACAAAACGACTCGACCCGAGTGTGACCCGTTGTAACATACAGCCGAAAAATAACCGATCCGAAATGCAACCGAATCGAATTACACCCGTCCGAAACCGACCCGATCACCCGAATGAACACCTCTAGTTACCCAAATTGTACAATATACCGTATTATTTATGTATACTTAAAAGAAATACGTAAAGTAAAAGGTAAATAAAAAATGCACATGGATATAAATGCAAATACTGCAAATAAAAAAATGCACATATAAATATACGAGAATAAAAATAATACTAACCGTCCATTTAGGCGGTAAAAGAAAAACAATTAACCAGCCATATAGGCGGTTTAAAGAATAACAAAAGAAATAAATAATACTAACCGTCCATTTAGGCAGTAAAAAAGAAAAAAGTTAACCAGCCATATAGGCGGTATAAAATAAAACAATAACAAAAGCAATAAAGTGTCTTTATCATCCGTAAAGGTGACGTATTGTCCAATAAATTATTTTATGGGTCATTTAAATTTATCTTGCAACGTTTAGTACTTGTTTCTCCCTCATCATCTTTGGTTATTTTATTACTTGGTGAGGGTTTATATTCAGTTGTTGTTGTTGGGGCATTATTAGTTGGTTGTGTTGATGAATCATTTCTTGGTCATACCGGTGGAATATTAGTCGGTGGAACTAGTGGATTATTAGTTGGTCGTACATGTGAACTACGAGTTGGTGGTACTGATGGACCATTAGTATTATTGGGATAATTATGTCGGAGCTGATTTAAATCAGTCCTTGCTGGGTTTTTAGTGAAGGGTATGAAATTATGCTCAATTATAAAATATAAAAATGTGTTAGAAACACCTTGGATGATGATGTTAACACCATTTGATTGTTGGTCCATTTGTGGGTACCGATGAAGAAAAAAATGCTTAATTAGGTTTTTAAAAATATTATCTTCTTGATTATTAAGGGTGGAGCTAGTGCTGATAACGTGTTAAAACTTAGAGAGTTAATGAGGAAGTAGAATGAGTAAAAGTTAGAAGATAGAAATGTTTTACTCATTGGTGTAGTTTTTACAATTGTGAACTTCCATATTTATAGGCAAGTTCATCCACAATTACATTGAATGCATTCACATTAGGGTAAATTCATTAATTACCTTTCCCACTATATTCATTAATTACCTTTCACACTATATTTCAACAGATATGAAAATTTATTGTATATTTTTCCCTATTTGTGAATGATAAACTAATAGCTAGGCAAGAAAAAGAAAAGAAATAAAAAAAATTGGTTTTTTTTTATTATGTCTTCATCTTATTGATTTTTTACCTATAGACTTTATCATTCTAACTTCTCTCTTGAGAAATCTTAAGCCAATCTCAACTAATTATTTATGTATCAATATAATATGAAAAGTGACTTTAACATCTAAAAGGTAAAGATAACTAATTTTAATTTTTTATGTAAAATTTTGAAATTTTTTATTAAGTTAACAACATTTTTTTTAAAAAAAAATAGGTTATACTTACTTAGTAGATGTTTAGAGGATTTTAAATTAATATGGTAATTCATTCTAACAAAATCATTTATAGAATTTTAAAATAATACTCCATCCTATTCACCTTAGGAGTCCCATTTGACTTTTCACGGATTTTAAAGAGACTCAAAAGTGGGATACTAAGGGTAGGAATGGTATTATGGGTTTTTAATGTAAGGGAGGAAAATTAGTATGGGTAATTGAAGCTATAATTGAAAATAGGATAATACAACTTGGGCTTTTTTCAAAAATAAAATATTTTTTAATTTTGCAAAATTTATCAAAAACAATCGACAAAAAATATTAATTTTTGTTTAGAATATTTACAAAAAATAATTATTAAAATTGAGTTTATGTTACAATAAGCATTGAATGTGATGAAACATTAATTTTTTACAGAGGTCGTCTAACCGTAAGATTATTTTAATTGGATCAACCCAAACTATTAAAAAATAAAAAATGCTTCCTATACAAGTGGAAAATCAATTTTCATTGTATTTTTTTTCACTAATAAACCTTTTGTCTGCGCCCGTTTCACAATAGGACGATGTCGTAAAAAGATGGTGATGAAATCGGGAAATATTAGAATTTTCTTAGAGGAATAGTAAAAATTGAAATTTTAAGATAAATGTGTCGATACAGTTGACATGCATCTAAGATAAAAAAGAAACACAATCCTTAAATTTCGTCATTCTTTTCATTTTATTGCAACCCCATTTTAATGAATTGAAGAAAATGTCCCTGGACTTAAAATTTGTTTATAACACTCTAATCTCACTAAATAACACCTTCATCACTCAAAAAACACTAACTCAAAACTTAAAATTTATGGAGCTAAAGTTAAGGAATTCAAAACGCAAACAATTTGAGGTAATTTCTAATCGAATTTATTTAAAAAAAAATACGGAAGAAAAAAGTGCGACTGAGCCGCGGTCTAGTCATGCGTTTTGTGTGACTCAGCCACGGTTGAGTCGCGCACGACTCGTCCTTCCATTTTTTTTGTTCTTTTTTGCATTTTAACATTATTATTATTATTATTATTATTATTATTATTATTATTATTATTATTATTATTATTATTATTGTTTTAGAAAATTAACTATAATATTAATAATAATAATAATAATAATAATAATAATAATAATAATAATAATAATAATAATAATAATAATAATAATGATAATAATAATAATCACATTAAATTAATAATTATTAACATATATAATATATTAATTAAATTTTTATTAATTTAACTTATTAATTTAATAATATTTATTTTAAATGTTTATTAGTTTATATGTATGAATTATATTATTTGTTAATAATTTATATTATTAAATGTATATTAATTAATATTGTTAATGTAATTAAAATTAATTTAATCATCTTTTTAGTGCCGGTAATTTATTAATGTTAATTACGTAATCGTTTCCAATCATAAATTAATATGGTAATTAGTTATTATTTTTTATTCATGTAATTAACTTAACGTAATAGTTTATTATTGTAATTTATTATTAATAGTTAATTGAATTATCAAAATTGTAGTAAATGGTTGGTAACCAAGGAAGACGAAAGGGTTTTTTTTCAGAGGCATGTTGAGCGAAAATAAATGTAGACCGACCTTACTGAGAGGGAACCCTCATGAGAGGGAGGTTACGGGTTCAACTAGGCGGGCTAGGTAGGAAGAGGCGGTAAGACATAGTCAGGCCCAACGTTCGAGTACGCTGCACCAAGTGCGTACTCATTTTCAGGACCAGACGAGCTTGTAGAGTGATTTGGGGGGCTCCAGTGATCAGAACAGTGACTACGAAGGCTTTGTTGGTCAGCTAGTTGATTGGACGGTCGTACGAGGGCATGCCGGTAAGTTTACACGGGCAGACCCTATTACAGCAAGCGCTTCTAATCATGCTACAAACAACCAGGTTGACGATGCGGCTCCACGGGGGAGATGGCGCCAACAGTCCGCTGAAGCGGACTAGCTGATCACATCACCCCAGCCCGGGGGCCCCACTGATGCCCGCTTGATACCCAGCTACGGTGGGCACATAGCTAAGGTATTTTTGAGGGTTCTAAGCGTACGCCTCCGATTTTGGAGTGTCATACTAGGAAGAAGCCGCTGGAGGCAATCATCAGACTGCAAAATATGTCTAATGAGCTGTACGGAGTTTAACCTGCCACTCCCCTTGGTCGTCTGTCATACATTATGCACCAGCACATAGATAGTGCTTTAATTATGGTCTTTATGGAGAGGTGGCAGCCGGATACCAACACCTTCCACATGCCCTGGGGTGAGATGACCATTATGTTGCACGACGTGCAACGCATATTAGGTATTGGTATTGAAGGTTCACTCCCGGCTGAACCCACTGATGGTGAGTGGAAGCACGCATTGGCCGGTCTATTTGGAAAGCCCATGTCTGCGCTGTGAAAGAAGGGGTTCTTCACTAGCGGGAGCATCAACGTTAGTGAAATTATGCACATGTGCCACCGATCTCAGGCTTTAGAGAGGCAGTCTACAGCCTATTACATTGCTATTGTGGGTTCAACACTGCTGGTGGATAAGACTAGAGTTAGGATGCAAACTCACCCTATACTTACTGTGAATGCCGATCAGGATGAGATTGCTTGGGGTGCAGTGACTCTAGTGTATTTGTATCGGCAACTAGGTATGGCGTCTAGGGCTGGGTGCAAGACTATTGCTAGTTGTCTTACATTGTTACAGACATGGATCTACGAGTAGTTCTCGACCTTCCGCCCCTATCCTCGTTAAGCTGATGTGCCTAACAAGACAAGGGCTGAGATGTGATCCACGCAGAAGCCAGTTTGTGAGCTCAGGAGGCTGAGAGACTGTAGGAGTATATTGGACTCCATGACAGAGACTCGAGTTTTGTACATCACATCACATATTGTTATACATTTTATTTTAGTTTTAGATTATTTTGTTTATGCTAAATTTGCTTGTAAGCAGGTGGAATGGACTCCATACATTACTTCTCCTAGGGGATTATTAAATGAGCACCCACGCACCGCCTTTATCGGGGGTATCACCTTTTTTTGATATCGTCGAGGTTTATTTACCCGAGAGGACAATCAGACAGCTGGGTTTTGTACAGGCTATTCCCCCCCTCTTTTGAGACCTACCCACAATCTACAACCAGCACAGGGTACCTACTCTATGTCCTTTGCTTCTCCGCTAATTTACATTGAGGCATGGAGTAGGTTCCCCTATTGTGCCCGCGTTGGTGATCAGGCACTTCATCAGGCATCTGTTCCATCGGAGGCTGTTCTTAATTAAGTTGACTGGTTTAGAGTGTCCTCCCACCCATTTATCTTCCCCAGCAAATGACTAAGTGCTGGTTTTTTGTCCAGCTGATAGCAAAGTTGAATACGTTAGAGTTTCTATTTATCTGTTTTTCTTTTATTTGTTTCCATTACTTAAATGTTGTTTATTAGTTTGTTGAAACTAATTTTTTTTTTACAGTTTGCAAATGAGTTTCCGAGTCGAATCGTGCCATTGCTGAGGATGCCTGCTATCATGGAAATGAGCCCCCAGAAAAGACAGACTGTTGATCTATATATGAAAGAACTTAGAGATTTATTTGCCGAATGACAAGCTTTTAAAGGGCAAGGCCCTTCATAAACTATTTGTGTTTGTAATTAAAAACTAATTGTTGGAGTAGTGTTGTATTTCTAAAGTACTCGAGTTGCTTCTAGTAATTTACATCAATGCTTTTTACATTTTTTATTAACATATTTATTTATACACATTGAATGCTATCTAGATATAAAGGTAACCTAAATATTTATGTACACAATAATTGCACTATAGACTATCTAAATTGACTGCATCTTCAGCAGTGCTATTATCTTGTGGTAGTTGTACCCCTTATAGTCTATTCCAAAGAGAAATCCTGCTTCGAAAATGTGTTTCTAAATGTCTACATGAATTGTCAATTGCTTCTCTCCATGATCGCTGAATTGGCGGCGGTGGAGATGAATCATCGTTCATTAATAGTTGAACATAATGATTTCTATTCACCAAACAAATATGTATAACTTTATTTACACCATGCACACCCGCCGTTCTCCTTAACGGAAGAACTAAACAACTATAGTTTGGATTACCGTCAGCAGAACCATAATACGTAATTCCAATGTAAAGAAACATTGTTGCAGAGTACAATCCCTTCAGTCGATGCTTTGAGTCGAAAGACTATTCATTCCTTAACTTCCTTGACTGGTCCTAGAGAGTTGCGAAGAGACATGGAAGGATTGAATCTCGAGATTGTACAACATGGGGAGCTAGAGTCCCGGTTAGCAGCCTTATCGATCCGACCTTCAATCTTTGAGGAAATTTTAACAAATCAAGTGAGTGACTCCTTATTAGAGAAAACGAGAGAGCAAGTTAAAGAAGGGAAAGCTGAAGGGTTCATAATATTCGAGGATGGTTGCATTCGATATAAGGGTCGATGGTGTGTACCTTCTACTTGCACAGAGCTTAAGGATAAGATCTTAACAGAGGCTCATAGCTCAAAGTACTCTATTCATCCGGGAGGAGACAAAATGTATCAAGATTTGAAGCAGACATTTTGGTGGTCGGGAATGAAAAGAGATATTGCTGAGTTTGTTTCTAAGTGTTTGACTTGCCAGAAGGTAAAAAGCGAGCATAAAAGGCCTGTAGGTTTGCTGCAACCTCTGGATATTCCTGTATGGAAACGGGATGACATATCAATGGATTTTTTTTTTGGGTTTACCGAGGACTAAGTCAGGAAATGATACATTATGGGTGATCGTGGATAGACTCACCAAGAGTGCTAAGTTCATTCCGATGAATAATCAGTGGGATATGGATCAGTTGGCTCTAGCTTACCTTAAGAATGTGGTACGATACCACGGTGTCCCTAGATCTATAGTGTCTGATCGTGATACTAGATACGTGTCGAAATTTTGGGAATTATTTCAGAAAGCTTTGGGTACAAATTTCTTAGGAGCACATCTTTTCACCCGGCTACTGATGGGCAAACTGAACGCACGAATAGAACACTTGAAGATATGTTGCGAGCAGTAGCCTTGGATAGGCAAGGATCTTGGGATGAGTGCCTAGACATGGTGGAATTTTCATACAACAATAGTTACCAGGCAAGCATCCAGATGGCACCTTTTGAAGCTTTGTACGGTCGTCGTTGTCGTAATCCAGTATGTTGGGACGATTTCAGTGAATCTATCACTCTAGGACCGGCTATGTTAGAGGAGAAGACTGACCAAGTCAAAATGATTCGAGAAAGACTTAAAGCGGCCCAGGATCGACAAAAGTCCTACGCAGATCTTAAGAGGAGACCTGATGAGTTCGCCGTAGGAGATTATGTGTTATTGAGAGTTTCACCGATGACGGGAGTCATGAGGTTTAGCAAGAGGGGGAAGTTGAGGCCAAAGTTTATAGGACCTTATAAGATAACAGAGAAGGTAGGAAAGGTCGCTTACAGACTATGTAATGACCCGTCTTAATATAGGATGTATTGGCGGAAACAATACACTAAGTTGGGTCACTATTTTATAACTTCGAATAAACTAAATCAAAAGTCATTACATAATAATCCAGAGAGTAAAACATTCCCATAAATAAAAAGATAAAACATCTAAACTTCAACTTAATGTTCTAGGTAACCCTACACTCTCTCAGTCTTATTCCCCAGTTGCTTCGAGTGAATTCAGTCATCACCTGCAACAACTAAACAGCAAATTACCACTTAGTGGCCAGTAACTAGACTGTCCTTAACACCAAGGTTCAAATTTAAACAAAGAACTAATGCGAGGCTTAATTAAAATTCAAATCAATTAACAACGATCCAACCATACAAGTCAAACCGATAGAGTCAAACAATGTTGATCAATTCAATTAATACCAAAGTAGGATAACCAAATCAATTAAAACCAAGGATAACTTTTCAAAGACAATTTAATAAAATCAAGTTAATAATATTTTCAAGTCGTACTTGGAACAGACGCAGTGAACAAATTCGCGGCCCACTAAGCCTAGATAAAGTCAGGGCGAACCTCGGGTCAACCACAATGATATAACCCTGTCTAAGAATGGCCAATCTCTCTCGTTTTCCGAAGATCCAGCATAACGAGAACGACAACTAAATCTAAAACCAATCTACTATAGATGTGCTGTCCAATCGAAGGAACCACTATGGAATTACCCAACGATTTCCAAATAAAAACAAAACCAATGTTCATAAGGAACCACTATGGATTTACCCTTAAGAACCCAAAAGTCAAATTCCAAAACCAAATCAAATGTTCATAAGGAACCATTATGGATTTACCCTTAAGAACCCAAAGGCCAAAATGACCATTTCCAAAATACCAAAACTCCTATGTAGTAGTTCAAAACCAATCAAGATCAAAATCACACAGTTTAAGTTGTAATGTCTGAGTTTGGAATAAGGATAATTCGAACTTAATCAAGAATACACCTTACTACAACTCTTGGCAAGAATATACTACAGACAATGTTATTTTATTCTTAAGTATAAACTTGTTGACAAACAAAACAGTTTTATAAACCATCACAATAAAATCACATAACCATTATAATAGTCAACAAAAGTCAATGGTCATGGTCAAAGTCAATGCCAAAGTCAAGTTCTCTATTTACATGACTTTAACAATAAATGGTCATAAACTATCTAATTAAAATAAATAAGTAGTACATGAAATTAACACATAACCAAGCAATTAGGTACATGACCAAAAATAATAAATTAATAAATTAAATCAGATTTGAATTCTTCTTAACCTTAATTAATTCACAAAATTCAAATTAACTAGTTTAAGCCATTATTAAATAATAATTTTGTAAAATTAAACCCAAATTCATCAAAATTAATTTACACTATTACCTACTGATTGTAACATATTTTAGTGTTAAAATAATGTGGAAATAAATTAAAATCAATAAATTACAGCCAAATTACTACAAATTAAAAGTGTAGATTTTCCAGATTTTCATAATAATTTAAAATAAAATTATTCGAATCATGAAAATTAAATTTTAACCAATCCTAAATTAAATCTATGTTATAACACATCATAGAAAATTAAAATAACAATAATATATGCACGAAAATAATTAAAGCAAAATTTACAATATAAAACCGAATTAATCAATTTAAATTTTAATTAATTCTAAACAATACTTCTATGTTTAATTAAGAAACTAAGTGAAGAAAAATCTAGTTACCTGGATAATGGAGGAAAGTAATAATCCTTAGAAGATTAAAGAAAACTCCAAGAAAATCTCCCAAATAATTTGCAAAATAAATTCCTTAAAGTAAGCTTGAATAATTCAAAATAAGTCTTCAAAAGTAGCCCAAAAATATGATAATATTTTGGCACTTGAAGAAAAATAAAGCAATTATTCTTTTTTTTATTTTGAGAGAAAAGAATGAGAGAAAGAAAGTTTATGAGCTAGTTTATGAATGAATGAAAATTTCCATAACAATAGGCTAGTATTTATAGGAGGGGAAAAACCATCCCAAAAGACTTCTCATAATGGCTAAAATTTATGAGCATTAGGAAGTTCAATCAACTTGAGGAAAAGAAAATGAAAAGATTTGAAGGATGTTCATGCATTCATTCCATTCTAGAATGTACCAATTAATTAAGCATGAATTAAAATTAATTAACCTAATTAAACACTAATTTTACAAGCCTATCATGATAATAATGTACTAAAAAAATTAAGTTTAGTCCTCCTAATTTAAAACTTGTTACCACAAGTTGGTCCAAAAATAAATAACCTAGGACATATAATAGTAGTACATAAATTTAATAAAAATAATATATTAACACGACGACAACAACAACAACAACAACAACAACAACAACAACAACAATAGTAATAATAATAATAATAACTTACGCACCTTTTAAATCACATTATAAAGCATAAAAGAGATAGTTATAATAATCCACAAATAATATCATAATAAATTATTTTAAATTAAAAACTAGACATAGAGAAAAGTAACTAGAAAGGGGAATAAAATGGAAATTATGCCACAGAGAAAAATTTCGGGGCATTACAATCCTACCCACTTATAAAAAGTTTCGTGCTCGAAACTTACAAAAAGAAAGATAAGGAAACAAGGACGAAATAATTACCTTTGCTCGGCTACAAACAACTCAGGATACTTAAGTCGCATTGACTCCTCAGTTTCCCAGGTGGCTTGTTCATACTTTTGACTACGCCACAACACTTTCACTAATGGCACTTCCTTTCTCCTCAGAGAACGAACCTGACGATCAAGGATTTTGACTGGCTTCTCCTCAAAAGTCAAATTAGGGTTGACCTCTACCGACTCTATGGCTATAACATGCGACGGGTCACTTCGATAACGCCGTAACTGAGAGACATGAAACACATTGTGAACCTTAGATAGCTCGACTGGCAAAGCCAACTTATAAGCCACTTCACCAATCCTCTCAAGCACCTCATAAGGACCTACATACTTAGGGCTGAGCTTGCCCTTCACACCAAATCTCATTACTCCCTTCATTGGGGATACCTTCAAAAGCACCTTATCCCCAACATCATAAGTAATAGGTCTCCTACTCAAATCGGCATAAGACTTTTGTCGATCTTGGGCAGCCTTCATCTTTGATTGAATAACTTTGACCTTATCTACAGTAGATTGGATAAGATCGGGTCCCAACACCAACGAATCACTTATGTTGCTCCAGAAAGTAGGACTACGACATTTCCTGCCATAAAGAGCCTCGTAGGGAGCCATTTGGATGCTCGCATGATAGCTGTTTTTGTAAGAGAACTCTACCAAGCTTAAATACTTCACCCACGAGCCTTGGAATTCCAGGGCACAAGCACGGAGCATGTCTTCCAAAGTCTGGATTGTTCTCTCCGTTTGCCCATCAGTTGCAGTATGGAAAGCGGTACTCAACTTCAACTTAGTACCAAAAGCCTTTTGTAACGAGGACCAGAAATGAGATAAGAACCTGGGATCACGATCGGACACAATTTCCCTAGGTACACCATGCAACCTTATGATTTCATTTGAATAAGCCTTCGCCATTTGTTCCATCGACCAAGTCTTCTTCATAGGAATAAATCTGGCAACTTTGGTCAAGCGATCAACTATTACCCACACTGCATTCAAGCCACCAACGGCATTAGGAAGCCCCATCACAAAATCCATGGAAACGGAGTCAAACTTCCATGCTGGAATAGGAAGGGGTGGTAACAAACCACCTGGCCTTTGATGCTCAATCTTCACCTTCTGACACACTAAACACTTGGCAACAAATTCAGCAACCTCCTTTTTCATACAAGCCCACCAAAAGCTTAGCTTGAGGTCCTTATACATCTTCGAACCTCCAGGATGCACTGAATAAGGAGTGTTATGAGCTTCACTCATGATTTCGTTTTTCAAAATCGGATCATTAGGCACACACCATCGCCCTTTGAACTTTATACTCCCATCCTCTGCAATATCAAAACTCTCATCTCGTCCTTGAGCCTTTGGAGCTCGAATCTTCCGAAGCTTAGGATCATTTTGTTGCTTCTCTCTTAACTCAGCATAAAGAGCAGGCTCAGAACTCATAGCGCTTAAGCGAGCTTTAACCCCACCCAATGATACCACTTCAATTTCCATCTTGCGGAATTCCTCACATAAGTCCTTGGAGAGAACCTTCATAAAATTTAGCAAGGGTCCAGGCTTTCGACTCAGGGCATCAGCAACCCTATTAGCCTTTCCTTCCTTATACTCCAAGGTCAAACCATAATCCTTGATAAGCTCAAGCCAGCGCCTCTGACGCATATTCAATTCTTTCTGAGTGAAAATATACTTGAGGCTTTTATGATCAGTGTAAATTTTGCACGAAACACCATATAAATAGTGTCGCCAAATCTTTAATGCAAACACCACTGCAGCCAATTCAAGATCATGCGTAGGGTAATTCTTCTCATGAACTTTTAATTGCCATGAAGCATAGGCAATAACGTTACCCCGTTGCATCAACACACACCCTAGTCCACTCTTCGAGGCATCACTGAACACCTCATACTCCTCTCCTTCTGTCGGCAAGACTAAGACAGGAGCAGATGTGAGCTTTTCTTTAAATAACTGAAAAGCCTTTTCGCACTCTTCGGACCATCTAAACTTGCAGTCTTTCTTCATCAATTTTGTCAGAGGTTGAGCAATAATAGAGAAGTTATGCACAAACCTTCGGTAATAGCCTGCAAGTCCTAGAAAACTCCGAACTTCAATTAAACTAGAGGGACTTGCCCAATCTAGAATAGCTTTAATTTTCGCTGGATCGACCTTCACACCTTCCTTGCTAATAACATGGCCTAGAAATGCCACTTTCTTAAGCCAGAATTCACATTTTGAGAACTTGGCAAACCATTTCTGCTTCCTGAGAATGTTTAACACCATTTCTAGATGTTTAACATGCTCTTCTTCATCCTTCGAGAATACCAAGATGTCGTCAATGAAGACAACTACACATTCATCCAATAAATCGTGAAAGGACCTATTCATCTGGTCCATAAACACAGCAAGGGCATTCGTAAGACCGAAGGGCATGACGACAAATTCATAATGCCCATATCTAGTCCGGAAAGCCGTCTTTTGAATATCATCTTCCCTCACAGGGATCTGATGGTAACCAGACCTAAGGTCAAACTTAGAAAAGACACCCGCGCCCTTTAATTGATCAAAAAGATCGTCAATTCTTGGCAAGGGATATCTATTTTTGATAGTTACCTTATTCAGTTCACGGTAGTCAACACACAGCCGCATACTACCATCTTTCTTCTTCACAAATAGAACTGGAGCACCCCAAGGAGAAGCACTGGGCCTTATAAAAACCCTTATCGATAAGCTCTTGCAACTGAGTCTTTAACTCTTGCATTTCTGAGGGTGCCATTCTATAGGGGGGTTTAGAAATAGGAGCGGTACCTGGAATCAAATCAATCCTAAATTCTACATCTCTTTCGGGAGGGATTCCAGGTAATTCTTCGGGAAATACATCTGGATAGTCCCTGACAATGGGAATGTCTTCAAACTTAACGCCTTCGGAGACTTCAGTCACTTTGCACAAGAAAAATTCATTCCCTTTCCTTTGTATTTTCATCATCTTCATAGCAGAGATGATCTTCACACCAGGTTTTGCCTCAGTGTTAGAATAAGAAACTCTCTCCCCTTTATGGTTTCTCAACACCACCTTCTCATCCCTACAATGGAATACAGCTCGGTATTCCTTCAACCAATCCATGCCGAATATCACATTGAATTCGTCCATGGGGAACTCTTTAAGATTTGTAGTCAATTCTACCTCGTTAATGATAACAGGAACACTTCGAAAAGCGCGATGACAAGAAATTTTCTCCCCATTAGGAAGGGAGATCACAGATTTAACAGACATAGAAGAGTTCAACTTGGCTTTTTCAATAAAGGAAGAAGAGATGAAAGAAGCAGTAGCACCAGTATCAAATAAAACATAAGCAGGAATAGAGTTTACGAGAATAGTACCGACAATGACATCAACATCCGATTCTTCCCCGGTTTCGGTCATATTATAAACCCTGTTGTGGAGAGGGGCATTACCACCAGTAATTGTCTTGCCTGCATCAGAATTCTTAGGGCAAGAGTACGAACGGTGACCCTCACCATTGCAATAGAAACACTTAACAGCAGAACCATCACAATTCTTTCCAGGTTGCCAATCTTTCTGGCACTTGAAACACTTCTTCGGTCTAGAATCAAAAGTACTCCCCTTCTTCGCAAGAATAAGCTTAGACTTCTTGGAGGGGTTTGCAGTATGAAATGAGGGAGGGGGCCTCTTGGCTGTGAGAGCACGTCTAGCAGCTTCTTCCTCTTGAACTGCAGCATAAGCACTAAGGGAAACTTCATAAGCCCTCTGGAAAGTAGCAGCACCTGAACACATCACTGGTACCCTAATCCGAGCGTCTAACCTCCTTACATACAACCTCACTTTCTCAGCTTCAAAAGGGATCAAAACAGCAGCAAAACGAGACAACTCTGTGAACTTGTCAGTATATGCTTGCACTTACATAGAACCTTGTTCCAGAGAGAGAAACTCTTCTCTTTTCAGCCAGCTTAACTCGTCCGGATAGAATCTCTCCTTCAACTTCGTGGAGAACTGTTCCCACCCAAAGCCAGTGGTAGCAAGACATTCAACTTTGACCATACCCCACCAGTTGTCAGCCTCTTTCTTCAGGTAATACGAGCCAATAGCTACCTTTTCAGCATCTGGGCAGCCGGTCGCGTCAAAGAGTTTTTCTATCTCACGCAACCAACCTTTGAGAACTACAGGATCGGCAGTACCCTCATAGGCTGGGGGACGGTGACGATCAAACCGATCAAAAACAGACTGGTTGTTAGCCAGACCAGTGGATCGATTTGCGAGGGCAATGATAGCATTCTCTAGAGCTCTCAAACATTAGCGAGAAGACTCCTTCTCAGCAAAGCTTCTTCTTTTAGGAGGCATCCTACAAAAACAGAAATTTATATGTTGTCTTACATACTTCCTTGCTTTTCTAAAAGCAATCCCCATTTCTTACTACCCAAGTACCTCACTCTATGGTCAAGTCAATTGCTTAGATTCCGAGTAACTCACTCAAGCAAGCCTCGGAACCATTCAGCTCTGATACCAACTGTAATGACCCGTCTTAATATAGGATGTATTGGCGGAAACAATACACTAAGTTGGGTCACTATTTTATAACTTCGAATAAACTAAATCGAAAGTCATTACATAATAATCCAGAGAGTAAAACACTCCCATAAATAAAAAGATAAAACATCTAAACTTCAACTTAATGTTCTAGATAACCCTACACTCTCTCAGTCTTATTCCCTAGTTGCTCCGAGTGAATTCAATCATCACCTGCAACAACTGAACAGCAAATTACCACTTAGTGGCCAGTAACTAGACTGTCCTTAACACCAAGGTTCAAATTTAAACAAAGAACTAATGCGAGGCTTAATTAAAATTCAAATCAATTAACAACGATCCAACCATACAAGCCAAACCGATAGAGTCAAATAATGTTGATCAATTCAATTAATACCAAAGTAGGATAACCAAATCAATTAAAACCAAGGATAAATTTTCAAAGACAATTTAATAAAATCAAGTTAATAATATTTTCAAGTCGTACTTGGAACAGACGCAGTGAACAAATTCATGGCCCACTAAGCCTAGATAAAGTCAGGGCGAACCTCGGGTCAACCACAATGATATAACCCTATCTAAGAATGGCCAATCTCTCTCGTTTTCCGAAGATCCAGCATAACAAGAACGACAACTAAATCTAAAACCAATCTACTATAGATGTGTTGTCCAATCGAAGGAACCACTATGGAATTACCCAACAATTTTCAAATAACAACAAAACCAATGTACATAAGGAACCACTATGGATTTACCCTTAAGAACCCAAAAGTCAAATTCCAAAACCAAATCAAATGTTCATAAGGAACCACTATGGATTTACCCTTAAGAACCCAAAGGCCACAATGACCATTTCCAAAATACCAAAAACTCCTATGGAGTAGTTCAAAACCAATCAAGATCAAAATCACACAGTTTAAGTTGTAATATCTGAGTTTGGAATAAGGATAATTCGAACTTAATCAAGAATACACCTTACTACAACTCTTGGCAAGAATATACTACAGACAATGTTCTTTTATTCTTAAGTATAAACTTGTCGACAAACAACAAAACAATTTTATAAACCATCACAATAAAATCACATAACCATTATAATAGTCAACAAAAGTCAATGGTCATGGTCAAAGTCAATGCCAAAGTCAAGTTCTCTATTTACATGACTTTAACAACAAATGGTCATAAACTATCTAATTAAAATAAATAAGTGGTACATGAAATTAACACATAACCAAGCAATTAGGTACATCACCAAAAATAATAAATTAATAAATTAAATCAGATTTGAATTTCTCTTAACCTTAATTAATTCACAAAATTCAAATTAACTAGTTTAAACCATTATTAAATAATAGTTTTGTAAAATTAAACCCAAATTCATCAAAATTAATTTACACTATTACCTACTGATTGTAACATATTTTAGTGTTAAAATAATGTGGAAATAAATTAAAATCAATAAATTACAGCCAAATTACTACAAATTAAAAGTGTAGATTTTCCAGATTTTCATAATAATTTAAAATAAAATTATTCGAATCATGAAAATTAAATTTTAACCAATCCTAAATTAAATCTATGTTATAACACATAATAGAAAATTAAAATAACAATAATATATGCACGAAAATAATTAAAGCAAAATTTACAATATAAAACCGAATTAATCAATTTAAATTTTAATTAATTCTAAACAATACTTCTATGTTTAATTAAGAAACTAAGTGAAGAAAAATCTAGTTACCTGGATAATGGAGGAAAATAATAATCCTTAGAAGATTAAAGAAAACTCCAAGAAAATCTCCCAAATAATTTGCAAAATAAATTCCTTAAAGTAAGCTTGAATAATTCAAAATAAGTCTTCAAAAGTAGCCCAAAAATATGATAATATTTTGGCACTTGAAGAAAAATAAAGCAATTATTCTTTTTTTTATTTTGAGAGAAAAGAATGAGAGAAAGAAAGTTTATGAGCTAGTTTATGAATGAATGAAAATTTCCATAACAATAGGCTAGTATTTATAGGAGGGGAAAAACCATCCCAAAAGACTTCTCATAATGGCTAAAATTTATGAGCATTAGGAAGTTCAATCAACTTGAGGAAAAGAAAATGAAAAGATTTGAAGGATGTTCATGCATTCATTCCATTCTAGAATGTACCAATTAATTAAGCATGAATTAAAATTAATTAACCTAATTAAACACTAATTTTACAAGCCTATCATGATAATAATGTACTAAAAAAATTAAGTTTAGTCCTCCTAATTTAAAACTTGTTACCACAAGTTGGTCCAAAAATAAATAACCTAGGACATATAATAGTCTTACATAAATTTAATAAAAATAATATATTAATACGACGACAACAACAACAACAACAACAACAACAACAACAACAACAACAATAATAATAATAATAATAATTATTATTATTATTATTATTATTATTATTATTATTATTATAACTTACGCACCGTTTAAATCACATTATAAAGCATAAAAGAGATAGTTATAATAATCCACAAATAATATCATAATAAATTATTTTAAATTAAAAACTAGACTTAGAGAAAAGTAACTAGAAAGGGGAATAAAATGGAAATTATGCCACAGAGAAAAATTTCGGGGCATTACAGACTAGCATTACCCAATGAGTTGGGTAAGGTCCATGATGTGTTTCACATTTCGCAGTTGAAGAGATATGTTTCCGATAAATCTCATGTGCTAGATCCCGAACCCTTAGATCTGGATGAGAATCTATCTTATGAAGAGAAGCCTATAAAGATTTTAGATTCTAAGGTGCGTAGTACGAGGAGAAAAGATATAAAGATGGTGAAAGTTTTAAGGGCTAACCAATGCACATAGGAGGCAACGTGGGAAACTGAAGATTCCATGCGTGAGAAATACCCACACCTTTTTCTTGAGGTTGGTAAGTTACAGGGTCGTAACTAAGTTTATAAGGGGGGTAGAATGTGATAGAACTTCGCGCGTCTGCATGCATTTCTTCCTCTATGTTACCGACTTATTACAAAATTGCATGCTTTTGATTGATCGTGTCAAGTCAATTGTATGATTTCTACATGCTTTTGATCGATTATGTCAAGTTAATTGTGTGACATTTACATGCCTTGTTTGGGTGTTGAGTTAATTCATTAGGCTTAAAATCGTTAAGACACCTTATTGAGTTATTAGAAATATAAATTTTCACAATTAGTACCTTGGTTACGCTAGTTTCGAGGACGAAACTCCTTTTAAGGGGGGTAGTCTGTAACACCCCGAGATTTTAATGACGTAATTATTTAATATTTTAATAGTTTTTTTTAAAAGATTTTACAATTATATTTAATTATTTCTGAAATTAGTTTTAATAAATTTCTTGCATACATGAATTTAAATGTTAATTTGTATATATATATATATATATATCAAAAATATAGTTACGATTTCTTAAATAAAGAAGTTCGAATCAAAATGATTATTTTATTAAAATGTGTGAACCCACGAAGGTAAGTCTCATAATTGGGTCTCGTAAGAAAATAAACCGAGATAAATAAATAAATAAATAAATAAACATAATAATAATAATAATAATAATAATAATAATAATAATAATAGCAACAACGAGTATAATAAGCCCACGAAACCCTAAACACTCAAGAAGAGCCGTCATTCCTTCTCTTCATTCTCCTTCTTTCTTACTCACTCCTCACATCCCATTTCCCTTCCCGCACAGCAGCACCGGAACCCCTCTCCTCCTTCTTTCTCTCTTTCTCACTTCTCCCCTGCGCCACCAGTGATCGAGCGCACCTCACCACCAGCCGCTGCACGGCCACAGCAGCACCCCTCCTTCTCCTTTCCCAAACCAGCAGCCGCCCTCGCAACAGCAGCAAGGGCTACGTCTCCTTCACTTCAGCAGCCACGGTCGAGCCCTCCACGAGCAGCCTGCACCGCCGGCTACACCTCCTCCCCCGCAGCCGACAATAGCCACCAACAGCACGTGGTGACTCCCTGTAGCCGCCCGCAAACAGCCACGGAGATAGCCGTTTTGGCCCTGTGCCACCTCCACACAACCTCCACTTACTTCTTCACTCCTTTTATAATTACCCCATTGTAAGCCTCTCAAGTTCACACCAAGTAATTCTCCTAGTATCTAATGAGAATTTTACTAAGTTTATGAGTTTGGTGTTAATTTTGTATGATTTTCATTAAATGTTGTTATGGGTAAGAATTTGATTGATGGCTTGAATGCACTTACGAATTGGGTTTTTGAAATATGGATGAAAAGTATTGAACCTTGTATTATTTTTATTAAATCTTATGATGGGTAAGAGTTTAAGTGATGATTTGAATATAGCTATGAATTAGAGTTAAAGTATGAATAGAAGTGATAATAATTGTACTACTTTTGTGCTTGGGGATGTTTTAAAACTTGAATAGATTGGTATGAGATTTGAATATATGATTTGATTGTGAATAGGTGATAGTAGTTGTTATAATTGAGAGTATTAGTCACAAAAGTGGTGTTAATTGTCACTTGTATTATAAAGATGATGGTGGATATTGTTATGTTATTGAGTATTATTGTTGTTGAACAATTGTGGTATGGTCGTGGTAATTAAAGTTCAATACTACCATTTTTAAAGTAGGAAGAAACCATTGTTGCCATTTTTGTTTCGAATTATTTAGGGGAAGTGCTTCTTTTCATGCATTCTTGTCATCATGAGTAACCTTGTACATTGTAGTAAACGATATCACAACTTGAGGCTATCACTAACATCAATATCATCATAAGTTGCTAGTGTTGAATTTGTTATACAAGTAGCCTAGGACATTTCATAGTGACGAGGCCTTATACTTTGAGCCTTATTGGTTTATAGAAATTGTCATAAAATGCACTTTATTGTTGTGAAAGCTTACTTGATTGTTGGTTTAGTAAATGGAAAGACTTATGTGTGTTGAGTTAATGATTTTGACTTGTATTGAATGAGCTGTGTGCGTGTTAGAGTAATCGAAAACTCATGTTGAATGGGTGATAGCGGTTACTTTCGTATTTATTTTGGTATGGCAAAGTAGTTAAGGGAACTTATTAGTTCTACTCCTAACTTGTATAGGTTCTTAGTTTATAAGAGGAAAGTAGACCCCTTAGTTGGGTGGTTTTTGTAACTTGTGGTCGTGCATTGACGCTTGCAGGTACGTACACATAATAATTTATTATCATGTTTCTCGTTACAAAGTATTATCAATATTTCATGATTGTATACATCGTATTAGAATTATAGAGCGCTAGAAAGTGAATTATGCTAGCGTATAGTCATACTAGTAATATAGGCAAGTAGAATGAAAACATTAGGAGACTATGAGAACAAATTTCTAAATAGTAGAGAACGCACCGTAGTTGTGTGTGGTGTCGAAGTGATTTCCTACTTATTGAGCCTTAATGTATGATTAATTGGCGTGACTCGACTGGATTATGTCTGGTTGATTTAATAGTCCCCTAGGTGAGGTTCAACGGGACCACCGTAAGGAGGGTATGAGAATGCTTGGGTCATTAGGCGCCGGATGGCCGATACCGCCCCTTGACCGAGGCGATACCATGCGGGCCTTGAAAACCCCAATATGGTGGCCTTTTCACTGGTTTAGTACCCCAGTGTGTTAGTTTTTCCCGAAGGTAGGACCCGAAAGGGTCAGCTGGAGGGGGCATGAGCTCATACTTTGCCAATGGGCGCCGGATGGCCGATAACGCCCTTGGCCGTGTCACTATGCCATGAATAGAGAAAGGATTCACTACCCTTGAAAATATTTCGAGAGATTAGTAGTTCGAAAGAGAAATTATGAATAAATAGAGGTGTTTAAACAGATAAGTAGACTTGCTATTGCCATACTATATCGTTGTCTATTGTTTTGTTTAATGACTTCAATTATTATAAGTTCATTATTACTGACGTGTACATGATGTTGTTGTTGTTTGCTCATGACTCTCTATGATGTTCCTGCTATGACGCATATGACTTTGGTCATTATGTTGAGCAGCAGGAGGATCATAGCTTGACATGACAGGTATAGGAGCTTCTTTTGCTTTGCATTGGGGAAAAGAGCGGAGTACGATCGTAACAATTGTGTATAAATTGTCTAAATGCTTGTAGCTTCTATAATACTTGTAAAGTTTTCTTTTGGGGTTGTAAAAATTTATTTTGTATGGAGCCATGTGACTCCTCGTATGATCCATAGATCCGCTGCGTAGTTTTGGATGTACAGTAGGGAGAATACTCCTTTAGTATCCGTCAGATTGATGTTTTGTGAAGCCGACGATGATTTATTCCGTCGTGACGTATTCTTTTGAAAGACGTTATAGGCCTTAGATTAGTTTAATCATGTTAATCAATTATAACTATATATATTCTAGTCACATCCTCAGTTTTCAGTAGAGATGCTGTCGAAATTTTCGCTCACTCATCTTTTAATTAATTATTAGCGTTTATGTTAAGTAATTTCCCTTTTCTTTTTATGTAACACTCGAATTTCCTCCCTTCCTTCACGATTTTGGTTTCGTTTAAGGGGTTGGAAATTCAGGGTTGTTACAAGCACCTCCAACCAGTAAATAAACGGTGCAGGTCCCTTGCTATGTGAACCAATTCTGAATATAGCGTTCTCTAGTGTCTCTGCTGATAGATACACACGTACATCTCTGTTCGTTTGCATTTCTATACACATTGCACGTCGTAAAAGAGGTCATGCCTCCTCACCTCCCAACTCTGTGACGGCAAAATCTCTAAATCCACAATTACCATTGCCTATAACATCAATCCAATCAAATAAATAAGTAGGAAGAATATGCGAAATCTTATTGGGCCATGGAAAGAGTGAAAAATCACGACCTGCTGAACCGTCTATAATAAAAAAAAAGGTTATTAACATTCAATTGTAATAAACTAATGTGAATAACAGAAAGGAAAGTCACGTACTAGATAAGTTGAAACTAAAGTTAATTCCAACTGACAATTGCGTTGATTGAGCACTAGATCTACAAGTAGATCTCCCACGTGATGAAGATCTCGATCCGCGACCCTTAGAGGAGGATCTGTTGTACTCAAAAGCGCTTTTGTTTCTTCTGAGGGTTTTGCTTGTTGGTGGTCGTCCCTTTCTCGGTGGACTTGCATGTGGCTCAGGTATATCGACACCATTAGGATGTAATTCATCTTCAAGTAACTGAGACATGCGTCGTACAACTACGGGATCGGCTTTTAACACTTCATCAACCAACGATTAAAAGTACTCTTTATCATTCGCGTTTGCGTGTCGTACTCTTTCGTTGGTGTCAGCTTCTACCTCTATGTACGTTAATGTTCTCCAGAATGGATGAATGTCATCTAAGTACAACAAACCTTGTGACCTGCTTGACAAATAAAAGTAACAAGCACAGGGCAATCCATGGGTGGTTTGAAGTGTACAACCGCATTTGTCAAATACATAATCACCTAACTCTAACATACGGTTATGCTCAAGCAGCAATTGTTCCAACGCAAAAATGGATACATGTCGATATAACAGTTTCAAGAAATTAAATGGCAAAGACCTTGAAATAGAATTCATGGATTCCTGTAGCGCTAGTCGGATCCTCGATTGCTGATTTGTTATTTGTGCGTGTGCCCTTTTAAACAGGGTATCAAATGAGCTGTTACCGCTACCAAGATAGTACTTGAAAGACGAGTGTTGGCTTTCAACTCATCTGGTAGTCTGGTTACCCATGTGTAAACAGTCATTCATTCATGCACACACAAATTTCTCTTTGTGTGGAATCCATGTTCCATCCAAATATCGAACGACCCTTCTATTCCTAGTCGACCAAGTAACCACAATCGATTTCCATTTGTTTTCAAACTCGGCGAGCGTAGAACTGTTAACCAAGAGGTTCTATCTAATTTTCCTGAATATCTGCACTTGTTGCTTTCTTTTCCCGCCACACAATTTGTCCACCATATTCTCTACTTTATTGGGAATATTCCATACACATAATAAATGTCGCACATCTTCATTAAACAGAAGATTGAATATAATTAAGATATATTCAATAAATAGATCAACAATAATTAATCAACAAAACCTTTTTACCTAGGAAGACATCACGAATAGCTGCAGATAAACCCTCGTCTCGATCAGTTACGATTACACTGGGAGACTGAGCTCTGCCAAAAGTATTTCTCAATCCCTCCAACACCCACGAATATGACACAACCGCCAAACGAAACGCAACCAAGAAGTTGTGATTGGTTGGCGTCATTCCAATTATTTTACAATGCGACCACTTTTGTTTGTTTGTTTTGTAAGTTGTATCTATCAACACAACATATGGCCACGTACGTATCATCTGGATGGATGTAGGATTTGCAACAAATAATCTACTCAATTCCCCTTCACTGTCCAAGTCTGTCCAAACCACGTAATTATGCTCTATGACAATATAAAGACAGTGTTGAAGGGGAGTCCTATCCTCCATCTCTTCTCTTCTAATTGATTGTCTAACATTATAAATTTGATTCATACTAGCAAGAAAACCAGAAAAAGTTTGTTTAATTGAGGTCATGATAAACGTAGGCTGCATGCCGGTTGGACTAAGCTCTTGTATGTGCTTCCGAATATCCGCAGACAATCTCTTTGCCCT
>NC_080060.1:14501991-14571991 GCF_026212465.1 Amaranthus tricolor | reverse complement strand
TTGTACATCACATCACACTTTGTTATACGTTTTATTTTAATTTTAGATTATTTTGTTTATGCTAATTTCGCTTGTATGCAGGTGGAATGGACTCCGTACATTACTTCTCCAAGGGCATTATTAAGTTAGCACCCACGCACCGCCTACATTGGGGGTATCACTTGTTTTGATATCGTCGAGGTGTATTTTCCGAAGAGGATAGTGGGATAGCTAGGCTTTGTGCAAGCAATTCTCCCCACTCTTATAAGACCAACCCATGGTCTACGAACGACACAGGGTACCTATTCGGTGACCTTTGCTTCCGCCTATTTACACGAAGGCATGGAGTAGGTTCCTCTATTGTGCCCGCGTTGGTGATCAGGCACTTCATCGGGCATCTATTCCATCAGAGGTTGATCCTAGTTACGTTGACTGGTTTAGAGTGTCCTCCCAGCACATCTCCTCCCGATGAAGTACCAAGTGCCGGTTTTGGTCCAGCTGATAGCAGAGTTGAACACGTTAGTTTTTTCAATTTATTTGTTTTCTTTTATGTCTTTGTATTATTTAGATGCTGTTTATTATCTTGTTGACACCTTTTATTTTATTACAGTTTGTAAATGAATGGCCGAGTCGAGTCGCTCCATTGCTGAGATTGCCTCCTGTTGCGGATATGAGCCCCCGAGAAAGACAGGTTGTTGATCTATACATTGATGATGTTAGAGATTTATTTGCCGAATGACAAGCTTTTAAAGGGAAAGGCCCTTCATAAACTATTTGTTTTTGTAATTTAAAACTAATTGTTAGAAAACTGTGTTATTGGTAGCAAGATTTTCACTGTCGTCTATGCTAAACCTTGAACCAAACAATACTTATAACAACCTACGCACTACACAAGTATAGTGGGGTAGGGGATCGAACCACGAGGACAAGATTGACAATAAACTCCGCGTCTCAACATAACTAGTTTTTGTAGGTTGAAGAGCATCTAAAACTAATGACAGAAATAACAAGCATGGTTAATTAACAATGTAAATCAAAGGGGAGAAAAAGGGGTTGAGATTAGATTCACCCTAGGAAGGTGATTTTAAAAGAGCATATATTAGGTCAAAGAAAATCAAATAATAACTACTCTAGACACCCAAGAGTGCGAGAGGAAGTTGGTGATTCCACAAATCACAACCAATGATCTATAATCACCCTATGGCTCTGGAGGAGTTGTAGGACAAGATTCGCATTGGGTTTCAAGAACTAATCATTATCATCTTTTCCCTAATCCTAAACAATAAAGAGCATTACCATACCTAGGGTTTCATTAATCAATCCCCAAGGAGAACTTCTCACACATGATTGAAATATAGGAAACAATGATAATGAATAGAATAAAAATTATAGATAGTAGTGATCAAAAGAAACTAACAATAGTAAAAGTAATGTAGAAACTATTCTAGATGAGCAATAAATATAAGGCAAGACAATAAATGCAATAAAATGAACTCAAAGTAAATGCATTGAATGAACTCAAAGCAATGAGCAGATTGACACTTACAACCAAATATTGATGCTACTTTAAGGAGGTGCCAAAGATTCAATAATCAAGATTGAAATCCAAACTAAAAAGTAAAGACTTGAAATAAAAGATTGAGATAATAAAACTATGATAAACTAGGATTTTTTTACTTAAAAAGCTAAGTAATAAAGCTATATTAGAGAATTTATTAGGGCTTGCTTCCTTTGTTTCTACAGAATGTGGAGTATTTATACCCTTTAAGCAAAGGAAATTCGAATGCCCAAAAATGCCCTTGAGTTTGGCTTAGAAGAAATACAGTTCCCGCAGAAAATAGGTCTATTCGCCCGAATGGGAGATCCATTCGCCCGAATCTTGATGTTCGAATAATTTCAGGAACTTCCTCTGAGGTTGGTTCGCCCGAACGAAAGATCCATTCGGTCGAATGGGACCATTCCCCCGATGATGTGTCATTCGCCTATTCCAGCAGCTTTGGTGAATCTTCTTTGAGAAAACAAGGGTCATTCGACCGAATGACTTATTCGTTCGGCCGAATGGAGCTTGATTCGGTAGTTTCAGCTTCTTTTGCCTCTTAACTTGAACATGATCAATACCAACTGCATGAATGGTGTCTTGTTTGGCCTAAATGGATTAATAACTAGTGATTAGAGGCTTCCAAGCTCAGTGTGTTCTCCGGAGAAGTCTTCGATTTGCGTGCCATAGTCTTACAACGCATCAATGTTGACCTTGTTGTCTTCGAATCTCCTGAAATAACCACAAAACAACCCCAAAGACAAGAACAAGGTAAAATCATGCTTAATGTGCATAATAACGATTGAAAAGCATAAAATTTGGCACAATAAAATGGTAGTAAATGTGTTCATAAATAAGCACATCACTTATTTCTAAACTTCTATACTTATTGCTTTTATTAATTTACATCAATGATTTTACATAATTTTGATTTACATATTCAATTCTATACATATTGAATTTCATCTACATATTGAATTTCATCTACATATTGAATCCTATCTACATATATAGTTAAACTAAATATTGATGTACACAATAGTTACAGTATGGACTATGTCCATATTGAATTCTATCTACATATATAGTTAAACTATTTGTTAGTAGATTAGTAGAATTTTTTGTAGAACTATTTGTTAGTATGGTTATGTAGATTTGTGGTCTTTTATGCTTTCATGTATATCATTTGACCCGAATTTATTGGAGTTTGTTGGACTTAGCCATGATTTTGGATATGTAACCCGTGATAACTCCACTTATTTAGTTTATAAATGAGTAGGGTTATTACAGTGGGTATCATAGCTAAAACGGGAATTGAGGACCTTTGGATGGGAAATAAGTATATACGTCAAAGATGTGGTGGATAATTTTTTTGTTGTTAATAATTGGATAATTGGACAATTGTAGATGATGGATATAAATCTTTAATTTCATATGATTGGATTAAAGTAGAGTATGTATATAATAATGGCTTAAAATGTTAAAAGAATAAGAACTTAGAGGGCTTTGATTGAGGAAAATATAAAATGACGAGTATTGTGTGGATTTTTGGTTTAGCTTATAAGGATTTGTTATTTAAAAGATATTGTATGGTAGAATAGAAGCTTGGTTAAGATATAGTTTTAGGAGGACAAGCAATAAGTTATAATTGTATAATAGCATTGAACGCCATTTGGTGATGTTGTAATTTCGTTATGCTTCAGGAGGTGACATCATCAAAGAACCATACTAGTTGATACCTGTGGTCTGGATTCGACTCCTTAAAGCGTCATTTGCAGTTAGTAATAGCAGTTCCTCAAAGGGTCTAGTCAAACTACTTTTTTTGGAAAATAATTTTAAGAAATTTATAATTGTTGAGACAAATTGGTTATGACATGTTATGATTAAATTGTTATATGGAATGGAACGAGCTTACAAGTTGGTCGTTGACGGAGTGGTAGGACATTGCCACCCACTCCCTATTTTTGAGGCGAATTGTTATTTAAATATTTACTAGCTTCACGCGAGAGAGACATAGTCGTAGAGCTATGGGATTCCTCTCAAATAGACTCCTTATGCGCACAAAGATCTAGGAACTGATGTTGCTTTTAAACTTTCAATTTAATTAATTGTGTTTCGTTTTGTTGTGACTTGTTATGTTTGTATTGTTATATGGTTCGATGGATCGGGCTTAGAAACTGGTCATTAACGGAGTGGTGGGACATTTTCTCCTACTCCCTGTTGTTTCCTTCTTTTTAGATTGATCATAGCTTCAGTACCAGCCGGAAAGATGGAAGTTCAAGGTGTTGAGAGTAGAGTGGGAATAAGAGACTTTTACGATTTAGCCTTGAGATACCCTATGTAGTACATTAAAAAAAATTGTGAAACTATTTGTTAATATAAGTTATGTATATTTGTGGTCTTTTATGCTTTCATGTATATCATTTGAGGTTTTGGTGTAGTTGTTATATTGTGTACAGTTTTCTTGATCGAAGAATCGGGAATTTGACCCGAATTTATAGAAGTTTGTTAGACTTAGCCATCTTTTTTGATATGTAACCCATGATAACTTCACTTATATAGTTTATAAATGACTAGCGTTGTTACACTTCTTGTGATGACATTTGGTTTCAATGTTGTATGATTTATTGTGGATAGGTGGACCATGATTGCTTGATTTATACACATGAAAAACACGTGGTCAATTGAGGAGTTGGTGAAAGCTTATGCCAAATACATTATTTATTTGCATGGTGTTCCTAAGGATATTGTGTCGGCTTGTGACCCAATGTTCTTATCACGCTTTTGGGTGGCCATACAGAAAGGTTTCGATAAGAAGTTGAAGTTGGGTACATCGTTCCATGCGGTTGATGCGGAATGGAAAAATACGGACTGTAGTGGTTATGCTTTGTGCTTGTGCACTTGAATTTCAACATTTTTGGATAAAGTCCTTCAGTACAGTGGAAAACTTCAATAATAATAGTTGTCATGCTAGTATTCAGATGGCTCCAAATTAAGGCTTTGTATGGGAGAAAGTGTCGAATCCCATTTTGTTTGATTTTTGATGCTTTGGTGCTTGGGCCGGAGATTATACAAGAGATAATAGAAAAAGTACAAGTCATACGGGACAAGCTGAAAACTGCACAAGATAGACAAAAGTTATATGTTGATTTCTGTAGGAAGTCTAGCTTATGATGAGGATGACAAAGTCTTTTAGAAGGTGTCCCCTTTGGAAGGGGTAATGCGCTTTGGACCGAAGGGTAAACTCAATCCTAAGTATTTCGGTCCGTATGAGATTCCTGAAAGGACTATGGAAGTTGTGTATCGACTAGCATTGCTGCTTTATTTGTCTAAGGTGCATGATGTTTCATACGTGTCTCAGCTACGGAAGTATGATAGTGACTATTCTCATGTAATATTAGTTGAGACAATGAACGTTGATCCAAACTTGACTATCAATAAACGACCTGTTCAAATCCTCGATCGTTAAAAACAAAAACTCCTAAGGAAGGTCATCCTATTGGTGAAAGTACTATGGAGAAGCCAAAAATACGAGGTAGCGACTTGGGAAACTGAGGAGGCTAACTTAAGTGATCAGAATTGTTAGACTCCGCTATCAATTCATAGTTGATATTTACTACTTTTTGGTTGTCTTATACATTATAAGTTTCGAGGATGAATCTTTTTGCGAGTTGGGGTAGTTGTAACGCCCCAAAAATTCGAGCAAGCTTATGATTTAGCTTATCGTAAAAAAAATATTTTTTAATAAATATAAGTTACTTTTAACTAAAAATATTATTTTCAAAGTGGCAAAAAGAATATTAGTTTAAAAATTAAGGGGCCACCTAAATTTATTATACTTAGACAATAAGTAAGTAATTAACTAGTTGATTTATGAATAATGAGTGTAGTATTTAGTACATATATTAAAAGGTCATTTAAATAATTAGGCATAATAACTAGAATTATGGTAATTAATTTAACTATAAAATACAAACCTTTCATTTCATTCCCCTTTTGTACTCCTATTCAAGGATAATAGTATCAAAATTTAAAATTATCAATTAACTATTAAAAATAATAACAAATAAATAAAAACTTTCCAACTTATCACATTTTATTTTAAATATAGAGGTTATGTTTGGATTGTTCGTTTGATGAATCCCACGGCATTTGCTTCCTTTAAAAAAAAAACAAAATCTTTTTGTTCTAATTTTCTTAGTATCACAAATACTATTATGGGTATTTGTGTAATATAGAAATTTATATATTCATCGTCTATTAATCTTATATCAAGGACGGACTAGTCAAGGCTGGAGAATACCTTTTGGGGTTTTATACCTGGGTTGAATAAATTATTTGTGCAAAACTATTGGAGGGTTATATTTTTTTTAAGACTATATTTAAAATTCTATATATTTTCTTTAATTGGAATCTATATAAACGTATCCTCACTTTTCTTAAATCAGATATGTAGAATTTTTGATACATAAAAATTTAGACTTAAAAGTAAAGAAGATACAATTTGGGAATTTTATTTATTTACTTATTTTCAATAATAGGGGTTGTATTAGAATAGTGAAATAAATATAGGAAAAAGTGCTATTATATGTGTGGAAATGGATAGCTTACCTTAAAGGAAAAATATGATATTATGCTAGTTACAATCGTAGTTTTTTTTTCTTTTATTTTCATTTAATATTATATTTGCATAATAATTTTATGATTATCCAATTAGACTATATGTTAATTTTTTTATATTTGCATATATACATGAGATTTATTGTTAAATTTATTTCGCAGTAATTATTATTTTATTGTTATGTTAGATTTGGATTTTAAATGCGTCAAATACATTTAGGGTTATTGGAATTTTGTAAGAAATTATGGCATATAAATTATAAAAACTATATGAATTCAAATTTGTCGTATTATTTCTTATGCTAGTAGTTTAGAAACTTAGAGGTGGTTAAGTTTAACCTTAATGAGTTAGTATTATTAGTTTTGATGATATATATATACTTGGGCTAATTGTTATCGTCCCAGTACACAGTGGTGTAAAATAAAGAAGGCATCCACTGCTATTGGAGAATTGGCCATTCTTAGACAAGTATATTTTATTAATAGACTGGGGTTTGCTCGACAAACCTTTAGAAGTCTTAGTGTAAGGTCATCTTGTGGGCATCTAACATTGCGTTAATTCCTTCTCGCTTATTTATTATATTTTGAAATTTGTGAAATCTTCTTTTTTTTCAATTTACCAAGTTATTTAAAACAATTTATGTACTTATATTTTATGAAAGCTTTAGTTCTTTAAATTTGTTTTTCACATGTAGACTTGTTTTAAATATATACATTTAACTAATGGATGAATCTTTAAATTTCTTTGTAATTAGAGATAATATTGTATGTGTTTTAAGATTAGGAAGGACATCTAGTTTCTCTCCACTGATTGTGAATTTATATTTTATATAGATAGTGAATAATTACTTGATCACTACCGCGCGGGTTGGAGGAGGGAGTGGTCTCTAAGACTTTTTTGACCACCTGATTTCTTACTTTTGGACATTGAGACATTTGGCTTTTGTTTTGAAGAAGATTTTCTCTAATGATATGTAATAAGGTTTAGCTCCTTTAAATTTTAACTACTTTTAATTAGGTTTAGAAAGTTTATATTGCTATTCTTATTTATTAGAGAGTTAGTGACAACCGTGTTAAGGGTTATTTCCGCAAATCTTTTCTTGTTTAGAAACACGGGTTGTTATAGCTTCTTGCCATAAATCAGCATCAACTGAAGTTAAGGCCTTCCAGAATATTTGAAGGATCTTTCTCTAGAGTGTAAATAACAAAAATCTGGACCAAAGTCTTTGGCTCCTTTAGCTCTCTTGCTTCTCCTAAATTCTTCATCACCGCCAAGTCCTCAAAACATGCTCTAACTTGAGAAATAAAAGAAGATTATAAACCCCCACTATTTCTAACTTTAAAAGAAAATTTATCCTCATAAAAATCAGCATCAATAGACTCAATGATGACACGTGCATTTAGATTAAAGAACCTGTATGCTTAGCTATTAACTACATAGCCCATAAATACACATTCAAATGCTCTAGTCCTAAGCTTGAGCCATTTAGGATCAGGAATCCTCACATAAGCTAAACATCCCTAAGTTTGAAAATAAGATATATAGGGTTGTCTTCCATACAATTTTTCATGAGGAGAAATTTTTCTCTAACTCTTAGGCACACGATTCATGGCATAACAGACAGTTAAGAAAATTTTACCCCACCATTGAGAGGCTACACTAGAGTTCAAAGTTACAACTACAACCAACTTAGTCAGGATCCTATTTTTTCTTTCGGCTTTACCGTTCATTTCAAGAGAATAAGGTGCAGACCTTTCATGTTCATACCATGAGATTTATAAAACTCATGAAGGCTTTAGTATCATATTTTGTTCCTCTTTCACTTCGTAACCTCTTTATATCTCTACTAAATTGGTTTCAAACTCAGTTACGAATAATTTAAACTTATCAAATGCCTCACTTTTATTTTTCATAAGATACACATAAGTGAAATCAGAACAATCATAAATGAAAGTGATAAAATGTCATTTTCCATTAAACGTTCCTTCAAACTCACATATATATCACAATGAATTAAATCAAAAGGTTCTGACACTCTGTCAACCAACTTATTTAGAGACTTTGTGTTTTTTGCTTGGCTAAGAAGTTCATATTTGTCAAGGTTACATAAAGATAATTTAAGTATCAAACTCAGATTGCTCATATTTTTAATAAGTCTTTTGTTCACATGACAAAGTCTAGCATGCCAATTATTAAAAGTGCACAACATATAAGCTGAATGAGAAATTTTACTGATTTCAACATTCAGTTTAAACATTCCATCAGTGGCATATCCTTTACCTACAAAAATTCCATTCTTTGTCAGAGTAAACAAATCTGAACTTATGGCCTGAGTAAAGCCAACCTTATTAAGAAGTTAACTATACACCAAATTCTTCCTCATGTCTGGTGTGTACATCACCTCCTTGAGAATAAAAGTCTTTCCAATAGTAAACTTTAACTCCACCTCATCAATACCAGCAACTTTAGTGATGTGAGAATCTCCCCAAAAACACTTTGTTATCATTAGTAGTCTCTGTATATGTTTTAAACATATTTCTGCCATAGCAGACATGGCGCGAAGCACTAGTATATATCCCCCACCCTTCTAATCCACCAATAAGTTTGATCTCAGAAATCATTGCCATAAATGGCTCTTCAATCTTGCCAACCTGCATTGGCATAGGATCAGGCATGTTCATGCACTTTCATGCCATATGACTTGGTTTTCCATATCTATAATAGAGAAATTGGCTAGAGTCATTCTTAGGTGGTTAAGATTGTTGCTGACCATTGTGATTTTGATTATGGTGGTTGAATCATTTTATCTGGTTCTTTGACTTTAAAATCTTCGTATTGGGTTTGAGCGCATCTCTGGTTTTATTTTTATAAGGTGACACTAGCAACACTTCCTCTTTTTGATCTTGCTTACGGGCTTCCTCTTCAACATGGAGATGGATAATAAGACTTTCTAAGGAAACTTTTTTAGTCTTGTATCTTAAATTATTTTTAAAGTCTTTTCAAGACGGGGTTAACTTATCGATTATAACAGCTATTTGAAATTGTTAATCTAATGTCATAACTTTAGAAAATTTTCATGGGCAATTTTTTGAATTTTGTGTGATTACATTTCAACAGATTTATCGTCTACCATTTGGTATTTTAGGAACCTAGTCACAGCATATTTTTTTAACAGGCCTCCACAATATTATGAGAGCATCCCATAAAACTTTAGCCGAATATTTCATGCTATAATAATCATAGAGATTATCACAAAGACCATTAAGAATATAATTTTACACATAAAATCAGCTTCATTCCAAGTACTTAGTTCCATAGTTGTTCATCTTTTTGTGCATCAGTTGCATTTTCGGGTATAGTAGGTTTAACTAAGGTTATTGTGATCGGGATTCTACTTAAGATCGTTGACAGGGTAGGATCGAAATCGATAAAAATCATATCATTGTAGAATCTTTTGATCCTATAAGTATGCATTAATATGCTATGGATTACTGATTATCAATTAAATTTTGTTCTCTTTTTAAGTTTCAAGGTGTGAGTAAAAACTTATTTGACTTCAGCTATTAAGTTTTGAAAAAAAAAACTTTTAATAATCATTTATAAACAGCAAATCAAGAAAAATTTGAATTTTATAAAGGTATTGATATAATTATTTTAAATATATATTTTTACGTAAGTGAAATCTGTATTATATGAAAATATTTTAGGATTGAAACTACTCATGTTGGATCGAATCGTTGGATCGTAGGATCCTAGAATCGTGTTATGATCCTATCACCTAATTTCTTGAGCTAGTAGGATTGCACGATTCTACTGCATTAAGATCCTACCCACGATTCGAATCGATTGCCTATTTTTAGATTGTAATAAGATCGTAGTATCGTAAATATAAATTGGGATTCTGATAACTATGGCTCTAACATTAACAAAGACAAAAAAAATATACCTTTTTAACAGTCAAGAAAAATATCATCTGTTGTTTTCATCTTTAAAATGAGTACCTTTAAAATGGAAAGGTTAGTTAAAGTCATCGGACATAGTCATATCTTCGATAGACATGTTCTAAAAAAAGGCAGAAAAGAAAATATTCTATATTGTTGTAAATATAACTGCAAAATAACAAGAATAATGGTATCGAAATTTAGCTGAGTAGCAAATTATGTCGCTCTCTTTAAAACATTTGCACTACTGCCCAAGATTTGTGGTAGCATATTGTAATAGTCGATTGTCTCAATGATAAAATAGTCTTCTGTATATAATAGTAGTAGTTTGCATGATATTACTAGGTATAAATAAAACACCAAAATATATGAAGTATTTCTCAATTTCCAAAGGGAGAATAAGAGAGAAGAGAATGATATGTAGTATGTGTTTTTTTTACTATATTTTGCAAAATGCCCAACCTTCTCTTTGAATAGAGCCAAACTCATCTGTAACATCAAAGAATTTAATATGATATAAATTGCCAACTTTAACAGTGAAATTAAATGGGATTGAAGAGCTACTTGAATGGTAAAATTGAATGACATTGAAGTGAAATGTTACAAAGTAACTATATGTAACTTTCAAATTTCCAAAACATTGATCACAAAGATGTTTTCTTTTGTAAAATTCACTATTATAATATAATAATTTTCTAACAAGGTATCTAAAAAATAAATACGTTATGAATTATCATCATTATCATTATATTTAGTCTATTCTGTTTATATCAGTTATGCTCAGGGTCTTTTATGAATTGCGCTTGTCAATCAAATCAATCATTATTTCTCACTATTTAAGCTTTTTTTATTTTATTTTATTGTCATCCATTTGATTACTGACCTAAATATGGGTTTTTTTAGGTGACACCCCTTGGGCTAGTAGCTCTTTCTTCTCGGTTTGCAAGACCTATTCTACTACATCTAAACAAACTTATTAGAGCTCAAATGAGAATGACAAATTCATACACATTGACTTAATTTTTCACAAATAAACAAATCAAACCTAAGTTACACCTCAAATAGAGTTAAAAGATTTTGAAATAGTAAATATTTTTACTTGAAATGTACATATATTGAAGTATAATCATTGAAAAATATTTAATATTATTAGTTTGATACAAACTAATATTCCCTCAATTCTTTTTAGTTGTGCTCTTTACTTATTTGGACAGTTCACCTCTATTATTCCATTTCATATTAAGACATATATTTTTAGGTGGCTCCTTATTTTTTTAATATTAAAAACACCTAATATTACTCATGGTTTTACTATTTTATGTGGTCTTCTTATTTTTTTAATATTAAATATACCTAACATTATAAATAGATCTACTATTTTATATGGTCCCTTTATTTTCTTAATATTTATGTTCAAACCAAAAAAGGATAACAAAATTGAATCAAAGGGAGAATAACGTAGACTTAGTCTATAGAATACTTTTACTTCTTGTTAACACAAACGCAAACAATTGATATTTAAAAAAAAACGGCACCATTAAGTGATTCTAAGATGTGAACACATAGACGTATTAGTCACAAGTAGCCGCATTCGAATGGCGGTGATGTACGAGTAAATGCTACAACGGTTGACTTTAAGGGAGTGAGTGTCATTAGATAGCTTAATGGCTGGATTTATCCACTAACAATACCCAACCATATTAACTTATATCATCATTTAAGCATACACTTCTTTCGTTCTGAAATCTTTGCTACATTTTAATCATGGATACTATTTATTGTTTAAGCTTAATTTATATATCGTAGTTAATGTGTAACTAAAAATATTATCAAGTGAAATCTTGTTTGAATCGTCTAATTACATACTTTTATAATATTAACTTTTTATAATTTTTAAAGTTGTATAATTTAATGTATAAATGAATAAAATAATACATTAGATTAGATAAAAAATCAATTATAACAAGTATAATGAAATTGAGTAAGTATTTCAATTCTCCACCGAGAATAAAGACGTGTTATAGGAAAAAATATTATAATAAATATAATATTTAAAGGGACGGAAAAGATTAAAGAGATACCGCAATTAAAACAGGTTTTGCATTGACTTTCTCTCATATTCATATATTATTTGAGCTTTGGGAACCCAAAAACTGATGATTTAAGATGATTGGTTTGAAATTCTGAGAGATTTTTGGAGTTAGTGCTCGGAATTGTTGTAGAAATTAAGTCAAAGTAATATTAGTCAACGCCCTTGTACTGGTCTAGTTGGCGGTTGTCCAAGTAACTGTTCAATGTTATTGCCATTTGGCCAAAGTGTTAATGAAGCAGGCTTTTAAACCATTTTGGTCAAACCTTTTGCGGTTGATATTTATAATCTCGTGGATTGCTGCCGACAGACAAAGGTTAGTAATCGTAATGTCACACTTTCTTGGCCACTCTACTTAATTTTGTGCGACTACTTCATATTAGTTTCTTGTATTTCCTGCTTAATTAATGTGAAAAAGTAGTTTAAGACTACTTCAGCTTTAGTGGCTTCTCTTGGCTCTTAAAACTCTTTATTATACTCATAATTTATTTCTAATCAATTGAATTATTTACTAGTGTAATGTCCGTCAATGCACGTAATTTTTAAAAATTTTCATATATATATATATATATATATATATATATATATATATATATATATATATATATATATATATATATATATTATAGTTTAAATATTTTGATAAATTTTATCAACATAATTATTTATTATTCAAATAAAACAGATATTTAATAATAATTTTAAAAAACAATTTACACATTTAATCAAGATTATGGAAAAGATTAATAAAAAGAAGACTAACAAAGCAAAAGGCTCACGGTGATATGTTGGCAAAAATACTCTATGACATACGGATGCAGCGGAACCAAAAACGTTTTCTGAAGACTAGTCACTCGGTTTTGAACATTATTAAAAATTTTATTTTTAGATCAACTGGGACACTTTGTATCAACCCCATAATTAGTTCCAATTTTAAAAACACATTCTTAAAAAAAATATAAACCAAATCCTAATCGTGAGAGCGTTACCGCCACATCTATTCCTGATAAGGAATAAATATAAGGTTAAACAAATATATAATAATTTTATGCAATTTATCTACTAAACATTTTTTACAACTGGAAATGATATTTAAACTGGGACATGATTACTAATAAAAACTAATTTCTAGGTGAACGTCACTCCACGATCCCCACGCGATCAATAACCTGCGAAAATAAGAATGCAAGAAAAATAAGGAAAAAACTCTCAAAGTCAGGAAATTGAGTAATTTGAACCTCATCCCGTAAAACAATTAAGTTTAAATAGAATTTAAGAAAGCAAAATATAATTTGAGTTGAAAATAATTTTGAAAAAAAAATAATATAAAGCTGAGTTAAAAATCAATTTATGAAAACAAAACAATATCACATAAACCAATTAATTTATTTGATATTTAATAATGACAACACATATATCCAGTTATTAATTTGAGGGAACGAGAACGCCAGTAGGCCAAGACTTTACCCCTATACTTACTTCATCAAGAGGTCGTCACTTCAAATAATTCATCAAGGTCAGCATAGTAATCTTAGGTGACCCTAGTGTGTACACCCCTTGTACTTGGATCACAACAAATAGAAGGAAGACCAAACATCATATCAAGTAGCAGAAATAATAACCTGTCGGCAGCTATACTAACCAAACAGGGAAACATGTTCATCACTCTTATACTTGGATCACAACAAATATAAAAGCTTCATTTCCCTCTTGTTACACTTTATGTGGTTTAATATATTCAATATTATGTCGTGAGCACACAAACATATAATCAACAATACATTATACTTTTTATTTTACGATCATAAATTTTTCAATAAAATATATCTCAAGAATATCCAACTGAAATCTCATTTGCCAAGTCACCATTCTAATATCAATTGGTGGAAATAAAAATAATATCATAAATATTTCAAATTTAACCGCATTTAAAAAAATCATTATTAAAATAATTATGTAACTTTCATCAAAATAATAATATTATAAATTAAACCGTTAACAAAAGTAGTAAATATAATTTGAAAATAAAATATAAAAGGTTTAATATCATACAAAATCACGTTTCCCATTTAAACACATCAATTATCACTTAGCACATGATACAAACGGGATACCCTAATTGTGAAACGAGCCTAAAATATAAATGTACGTGTAACAGGAGCGACAATCTCGATACATAATTAACTTTTAATAATAATGTTTAATACAAAAATATTGCAAAAGTCTCAAAATGCCGAACTGTTAAAAAACTTTAAATCATAAAACTGAAATTGTTTAAAACAAAAGTAAAATATTACATCTAATAAGAAATATTGTTTACTCCAAATTAAAAAAAATACATCATCATCAAGTCATCAATAAAGATACAAAAAGCTGCTAAGTTCTCGATAATTAGAAATTGCTGTGGCCTGGATCGAAACCTGAACTAAATCCTGCAAAATGCTGCCATCCATGATACGGATGACAGCCGATTGAATTGGTCAGCGCTTAACGCCGAGAATAACTTCCTATCCAGCTCAAAATACGGAAATAATACGCTACATTTACAAAATAATAATTTAAGTACGAACTTATTAATTGACACCACTGTATACTTTTACCATATTCTTTTTCTGTTCCATACTTTTAAGTCATTAAGATACCATTCTCGATCCTGACAAAAGTACGTTACTGCCACTTATACAATTCGGTAATCTTAACACTTAAGTAAATTCATTTGGTTAATACTTATAACCGTACCATGCATCATAGTATCAACATTAATCAAGTTTATCACTAATCAACAAGCACATTAATATGATACCTGAAATATGTAAGAGTCTGGTTAGGTGAGGACCGGAGTCCTAAACCCTAACTATGGTGGGAGTCGTCACCCCTCCAATACTATATATGCTCAAGCTCTACAGGATAGGTAGCTAACCCCCTGTCTTACACCGCATTTTACTTGCCAGCCAACAGGGGAGCCGGGATTTTACATGCCGGTCAATGGGTCGACATTACCTTACTATTAGGGTCATTCAATCAATATTCCTTCACATAAGTACATCACATTTTTATTACCACAATTTGACTTTGACTTTGACTTTGATCAACTTAGGTGATAACCTCTTTTATTTAATAAAATTCTTAATCATAAGTAAAATTAACCTTTATGTCTTTATACATTCATTATTAAATTTTTACACATTAAATTTTATTTATGACTTTATTTTAATAGTTCGCTAAATTCACACTAATAACTTAATATTCTATCAATAGTCTCCAAATTAATATTTTCTACAACTAGCTACTAAAATCTATTTCTCTTTAAATAAGTTCTCAAAATCAATATTTCCATCTTTACAATAAATAAAATTTTATTCTCTTCAAAAAAAAAAATCAAATATTCTAATTAAAATTCAAGTTAAACTTGCATCATTTGGATAAGTTTTCGAAATTCTACAAGTTCACCAAAACTCAATATTTCAAGTTTAGAAAAATAAGTAAACTTATTAAGTTTCCAAAAATCAACATTCTAGTTATAAAACAAATAAAACTTATAATTTCACAAAAATCAATATTTCTAGTTTTAAAACAAGTCAAACTTATAATTTTCACAAACGTCAACATTTGTAATTATAAAATAAGTAAAACTTATAATCTCACAAAGTCAAATTTTCACACACAGTTTGAGCGGGGAGTATACTGAAAATACTTTTACATCATTTTACATAAATTTTGGTCAAATAGTTAACAAATAAAATATTTTGTACTAAATATTGATCAAAAGTTACTTTTATTATGAAATCTCATATATTCAAGAAAAACACTTCAACATTTGATTTAGGGATATTATCAATGGTACCCCTGTATTATAGCAATTTATCAATGGTACCCACGTTAATTCCAATGGTACCCCCCAACTATATGCTAATTACAACCGTGACACTATTGTACTTTTTTTCGTTAGATGTCCGTTAAATCTTGAATTTGACCTAACCATGATTAGTTTCTTCTTCTTCCCTTTTCCCTCTCCTCTTCCTGCTCTCTTTCCATGGCTACTTCATCTCAGGCGGGATTTCGCCATAAAACGATTTGTTCGAGAGCTTGAGAATGGAAAGATTACTCAATTTACCAATCTAAGATGGTATAACTCCATTCAATTTGTTGCCCGACAAAGAAATTCAGTTCAAGGCCTTCTGAAACTGACCCACTTGAACAATAACATTCAAAATCGAGTTAAACGATCAAATGGTGGCGAAAAAGTCTCAACCTCTACGTAACCCTTAGCAAGTTTATCTTGTCTTCTTACACAAATTTCTAATAAATTAGGATTGTAAAGGAACAATTTCAGATAAGATGGACTGTAAAATTGGGATTGGAAATCGGTTTAAATGTTTGGTTAGGAGAAAACAGATTGATTCTTCTTCTTCTTCCATGAATGGGAAACCACAACTCGCCAGAGCATTATCTGTTCCTCATATTACTGCTATTGGTAATCATCATCATATTTGCCTTTTCTTTTTCAAGTTTTATGATTTGGCAGAGAATTGCTTTTGTTCATCATTAATTGACTCCTTGATTGAAGTTTAGTTCAATGAATGTGCAGCTTAGTTGATCACATTTTGATTGAAGGAATTGTAGTGTTGCTAGTGTATTTCCAGTTTTTTTGATGCTCATCTTTGATATACTATAATTAAGTTTCTACGTTGTGTTAGATTTTCTGTAGAGCTGTATGTTGTATTAACCAGGATATTCATAATTTGACAAAAAAAAACCTTGCTTTGATCTCTAAGATATCATATTTGTACTCATGATTAAGTTATTGAGATATCATATTTGTACTCATGATTAAGTTATTCAAAATTGGGATTGAACATGGTTTAAGTTTGGTTTCATGGCGGGCTATTGCTATTTTTGAAGGGAATCCATTCTGCTACTCATATTTTAAGTCATATGTGTGATTTAATGTCTGGATATCAATATATTGGGGTTGTTGCACTTGTAGCTAAGCTTTTATCACCACTAGTCCATCTTATCTGAAATTGTTGGGCTTGAGATGAAGCAGCCATGGAAGGAGAGCAGGAAGAGGAAAGGGAAAAGAGAAGAAGAAGAAACTAACCATGGTTAGGTCAAATTCGAGATTTAACGGGCATGTAACGGAAATAGGTACAATAGTGTCACGGTTGTAATTAGCATATAGTTGGGGGGTACCATTGGAATTAGCGTGGGTACCATTGATAAATTGCTATAATACAGGGGTACTATTGATAATATTCATACTAAATCCTAAATTTAAATAATTAACATAACCACTTACTTTACGCAATTACTTAGAAATTTACTATAACCTTAAGGATAAACTTAAATCTCAAAATAAAGTATAACAACAATATTCTTAATATAACCATACTTAATAAAAAAAAATAAGTTCATAAAATAATTTACTACCTTATAAACTAATTTGAAGGCTAACATAAACATATTAATAAAGTTCTAACATAAAAATTCTTAAATATAATAACATTCCTAATGTAACACGTAATTCATAAACATACTAGCACTAGTTTATAACATAAATCATACTTAATATCACTAGAATATAATTTTGCACCCAACTTCCTAACTTGTTCAAAGATTATTAAATTAACATACTAAAAAATATTTAATACATACACATACTTAATATAATCTTGATCATAATTTCATTAAACGAACTTCCTACTAAAACATATCAGCATATTTCATACTTTGCGTATAATAAAGTAAATATAATTTAAAATTTCACAAAAAGAGAAGGGTAAGAAGTTAAACCATACTAACACCAATGATTAGTACTAAGTACTAATTAGGAAAAATAAGAAATAAGACCTTCCAAGATAGATAATAATGCTCCAAAGATAATTAATCCAAACTCCCAAAATAATGATGATCTTCTAAGCTCCCAAAATAATTAAATCTAAACTCTAAAAATAATGATATGTTAAGTACCCAAAGAAATAACCCAATAATGCTCCATAATGATGATGATTTAAGCTAAATAAAGAGTTTTCTAAGCTCCATCTTCTTGAATTTCTTCAACTAATGATAAAGGTATTAAGGTAGTAAGATTTTAATGAAGTGAAAATATAAGAAAAAATGTTAGAAAGATTTGATGATGGTAGTGTACGTGATCTCATGGCTAGGGGGGTATTTATAATGGGTTTGGGCAACTTTGTACTTCATTAGATTATATGAAAAAGAGTGTTAGGAGTATTGAATAAGGTTAACTTGTGTAAGTGATTTTGACCAAGATGGTCAAGATACGAATGTCCAAGATGTCTAAGTCCAATCCAAAGCAAGGGAATTAATTTTGTCCAAGTCTTATTATGATCTTAGTATGCATGGTCCGTATAGTTCCTCAAATGGTTGCACTTTGCTGAGCATGACTAATTACAGATTAAGTTAGTTGGATTCTTCCTTAAAGACTTCAATTACAAGGAATTAATTCCAAACAGCTTTGAATACAAAGGGCCATGTTTAAAGGTGGTTTTTAATCTCATTAACTTCCAATCAGCCTTGGAATACAAAGGGTCATGTTTAAAGCTGGTTTTTACTCTCATTGATGGGAATTAATTCCAATCAGTCTTGGAATTCAAAGGGTTTGTAATGGGGATTAAAGTGGACGGTTATGAGCCCTTTAATCTCCTTTTTATTTTCAGCATTTTATTTTGTTTTGTTGCTATTAATTAGGGAAGTTGTAAAGGCAATTAGTGGGTGTACTAAGTCTATAAATAGCATGCTGATTATCAATGAAAATCCATCCAGAAATTTGCCAAAGAAAAACGTGTGTTTTGTTTATTGAACTTGACTTGTGTTTAGTCAATTTTAATTGTCCAAATTTGAGTGTTCCAAATTTGAAGAGTTAGAGTTTTAGTGAGAGTTCCTAAAACTAGAGCTTGTAGTTGACGATTTGGTGAGAGTTCCCTAATCTAAGCTACACCCAAACAAGTGAGTGAGTGTTCCTCCTTGTTATATCCTCAAGTTTAGGGTGAGAGTTCCCCTAACTAATCTGATCATACTAAAAAATATACCAAAAAACGTGTGACCCCTTTAACTTATCATTTTGTAACAAGGTTTCTCATCTTGTTTACACATCATTTGGCGCGTAGGTAGGGGGAGTTTTTTCATACACTTCCAAAGGGGTCGAATACCTACACACTATGGGAGAGAATCAAGATTTTAGGGTAGCTTTGGAAGCTCTAAATCGTTCCATTGCTAGTCAAGAAAGGTTGGCCGAAACTAATGCCAATCTACAAGGGAATCTTGCTGCCTTAATGGCAAGACTCCTGAACGAGCAAGATAGGAGAGATCAAAACGAGGAACCTCCACCCTATCAAAGTAGACGTCCCTGCCTTTGATGGGTCACTTGATCCAGAGAAGTACTTGGATTGGGAGAAATCCTTGGAAAGGTACTTTGAGTACAAGGATATTCAAGAAGAAGTGCAGAAATATAAGATAGCCAAGGTGAAACTGAAGGGCTATGGTGACAGTTGGTTGCAAGGAGAGCAAAGGGGGCGTACCCTTAGGGGCAAAGCTTCCATTTCTACTTGGAGCAAGTTGAAGAAACGTATGAGGGATCGTTTTATTCCCCACAACTATAAGCAAAGCCAATATGTGAAGTGGAGTACTTTGCAACAAAATGGCGATTCAGTGGAAGACTACATCAAAGAGTTTGATAGGCTTGCCATTGTGTTTGAAGTAACTGAAAATGAAGAGCTCAAAATGGGGCGTTTTGTAGCTGGGTTGGATCAAGAGTTGCAAGACAAGCTTGAAGGTTACACTAACCTTACTTTTGTGGAAGCTTGTAAACTTGTGAACAAGTTTGATGCTAGGAGGAAAAAGAAGAAAACGCCTACCACTACTCCAGTGGTGCGCAAACCACCCTTCACCTTGAAGGAGGGTTCTTCCTTTAGCAAGTCAAATGAAGCACCTAAGAAAGACAAGAAAGACTTCAAACTTAGCTACATTGTCTGTTACAAGTGTGGAGGTAGAGGACATTTCAAAAAGGATTGTCCTAATTCAAGGGCCTTAACCATGCAAGAGGTTAGGCTCATAGCCACCCAAAACATAAATTGGGGGGAATTTGAAACTGAAGAAGAGGAGACCGAAAGTCCTAAGGAAGAGGATGGAGAAGATGATTGCTTTCCGGAGATGGAGGACAAAACCAATCTGGTTGTTAGGAGGGCTTTGCAAGCACATGTGGAGGAGCCCTTGGCACCACAAAGGCAACACATTTTCATCACCAAATGTAAGGTTGGTGGCGAGGTATGTGATTTAATTATAGATGAGGGTAGTGAGGCAAATACTGTGTCAAAGACTTTAGTGTCTAGACTTGGTCTTACAACTACTAACCATCCACATCCTTACAAGTTGAGTTGGTTAGATTCAAATTCTAGTACGGGGGTTAGAAAACAATGTATGGTTAGTTTTTCTATTGGTTCCTATCATGATAGTCAATTGTGTGATGTTGTGTCAATGGATGCTTGTCATATTCTGCTTGGTAGGCCATGGCAAACGGATAGAAAATCATTTCATGATGAATACCATAATACATACACTATAACTCACCAAGGGAAACAAAAAAAATTACACCCTTTACCACCCCCACGGTTTTCACAAAAACCATCCAAAGAAATTTCCTTGTTGTCTTTTAAAGAATTTGAGAGGGAAGTTGATGGTGAGGAAGAGTTGTTTTTGTTGTATTCAAAAGAAATTCATGAAAAATTTGTGAGTCAAAATCCCAAGTTGGCGCAATTGAATAAGGATTTTGAGGATGTCTTTCTAGATGAATTACCTATTGGGTTACCACCCTTGAGAGGAATTGAGCATTAAATTGATCTCATTCCAGGCGCACCTTTACCAAATAAACCTGCCTATAGATGTAACCCTTTAGAAACTAAGGAGTTACAACGTCAAATAGAAGAGTTGATGGGCATGGGTTATGTGCGTGAGTCTATGAGTCCGTGTGCTGTTCCTGCTCTTTTGGTTCCAAAAAAAGATGGTACTTGGCGTATGTGCATTGATAGTAGAGCTGTTAACAATGTTACTATCAAGTACAGGTTTCCAATTCCTAGACTTGATGACATGCTTGATGAGTTAAGTGGTTCGAAGGTGTTCTCAAAAGTTGATTTGAGAAGTGGTTACCATCAGATTCGAATGAGGGAAGGGGATGAATGGAAGACCGCCTTCAAAACAAAGCATGGGTTGTATGAATGGCTCGTGATGCCGTTTGGTCTTACTAATGCACCTAGCACTTTCATGAGATTGATGAACGAAGTGTTAAGGTCATTTCTTGGCAAGTTCGTGGTGGTGTACCTTGATGATATCCTTATTTACAGTTGAGATGAGAATGAACATTTGGAACATTTGTTTCAAGTTTTTACTATTTTGAGAAAGTAAAAATTGTATGGAAAACTTGAAAAATGTGATTTTATGTTATATGAGGTCACTTTTCTTGGTTACATAGTTTCAGGTGATGGCGTGAAGGTTGATCCAAGCAAGGTTGAAGCAATTCAATCATGGCCTAGTCCTAAAACACTCACGGAGGTCCGTTCTTTCCATGGGCTAGCTTCCTTTTATAGGAGGTTCATTCGGCATTTTAGCACTCTCATGGCTCCCATAACCGAGTGCACAAAGAAGGGTTCATTTGAATGGACTCCACAAGCTCAAAAGGCATTTGAAGAAATCAAAGAGAAGATGTGCAACACACCTATCCTAGCACTCCCAGATTTCTCAAAGCCATTTGAAGTTGAATGTGACGCAAGTGGGAAAGCGATTGGTGCCGTGTTGATTCAAGAGGGGCGTCCAATTGCTTACTTTAGTGAGAAGTTGAGTCAAGGCAAGCTGAATTATTCCACCTATGATAAAGAGTTCTATGTAATGGTAAGAGCTCTAGATCATTGGTCACATTATTTGAGGCCACAACCGTTCATACTTCATTCTGATCATGAGTCCTTGAGGTTTATTCATGGGCAAAAGAAGTTGAATTCAAGGCATGCAAAATGGGTAGAATTTCTTCAAACATTTAACTTTTCATCCAAATACAAGAGTGGAAAGGCAAATGTTGTTGCGGATGCCTTATCTAGAAGGCATAATTTACTTGGTGTTGTTGAAGCCAAGATTCTTGGGTTTGAGTTGATCAAAGAGTACTACAAAGAAGATGAAGATTTTAAGACCATTTTGAAGAAATGTGTCGATGGAGTTTATGATTTATTTTCCTTACATGATGGTTTTCTTTTCAAGGGAAATAGATTATGCATTCCTAAGTGTCCAATTAGATGTTTGTTGATTCATGAAGTTCATGGAGGAGGTCTGGCTGGTCACGTTGGGATTCAAAAGACAATGGAGCTTCTTCAAGCTCACTTTTATTGGCCAAAGATGTTAGCCACGGTTCATCATGTGGTTAGTCGTTGCTCTACTTGTCAAAGGGCAAAGATGGTGTTCCATAAGGGTCTTTACAAGCCTTTGCCAGTTCCCGAGAGACCTTGGGAAGATATTAGTATGGATTTTATTGTAGCTTTACCTAGAACTCAAAGGGGTAAAGATTCAATCATGGTGGTTGTTGATAGGTTCTCAAAGATGGCTCATTTCATTCCTTGTCATAAAATCGAGGATGCTATGAAAGTGGCTAAGTTGTACTTTGAAGAAGTAGTTCGTTTTCATGGGGTGCCACGCACCATTGTGTCCGATCGTGATACTAAGTTCCTAAGTCATTTTTGGAAGTCATTATGGCGTCTCATGGGAACTAAGTTGTTGTTTTCTACATCACATCATCCACAAACCGACGGTCAAACTGAGGTGGTGAATAGAGTTCTTGGTTCTTTACTTAGAACATTGGTTAGTAAGAGCACCAAGGATTGGGATGTTAAGCTTGCTCATGCCGAGTTTGCTTACAATAGGACTCCTAGTGCTACTACAAAGTATTCACCTTTTGAAGTAGTCTACGGGGTTAATCTCTATGTTCTTATTGATCTTATTGCTCTACCTCAAGATAAGTTTGTGCATGGAGGTGCTAAGGAACAAGCTGAGTTCATGGTCAAGATTCACAAGGAAGTGAGGAAGAATATTGAAAAGGCCAATGAGATTTACAAGAAGCAAGCCAACAAGAGGGTTAGAAACGTGAAGAATTTTGAAGTTGGTGACTTAGTGTGGATTTACATGAGGAAAGAAATGTTTCCTAGTCAAAGGAAAAACAAGCTCATGCCAAGAGCTGAAGGTCCATTTGAAGTAGTGGAAAAGATCAATGACAATGCATACAAGGTTGATTTGGGTGGAAGGCATGGCGTCTCTAGCACGTTTAATGTGGGAGATCTTGCACCATACTATGATGATGAAGAATTGAGGGCAATTCCCTTTGAAGAAGAGGAGGATGACCAAGATGGTCAAGATACGAATGTCCAAGATGTCTAAGTCCAATCCAAAGCAAGGGAATTAATTTTGTCCAAGTCTTATTATGATCTTAGTATGCATGGTCCGTATAGTTCCTCAAATGGTTGCACTTTGCTGAGCATGACTAATTACAGATTAAGTTAGTTGGATTCTTCCTTAAAGACTTCAATTACAAGGAATTAATTCCAAACAGCTTTAAATACAAAGGGCCATGTTTAAAGCTGGTTTTTAATCTCATTAACTTCAAATCAGCCTTGGAATACAAAGGGTCATGTTTAAAGCTGGATTTTACTCTCATTGATGGGAATTAATTCCAATCAGTCTTGGAATTCAAAGGGTTTGTAATGGGGATTAAAGTGGACGGTTATGAGCCCTTTAATCACCTTTTTATTTTCAGCATTTTATTTTGTTTTGTTGCTATTAATTAGGGAAGTTGTAAAGGCAATTAGTGGGTGTACTAAGTCTATAAATAGCATGCTGATTATCAATGAAAATCCATCCAGAAATTTTCCAAAGAAAAACGTGTGTTTTGTTTATTGAACTTGACTTGTGTTTAGTCAATTTTAATTGTCCAAATTTGAGTGTTCCAAATTTGAAGAGTTAGAGTTTTAGTGAGAGTTCTTAAAACTAGAGCTTGTAGTTGACGATTTGGTGAGAGTTCCCTAATCTAAGCTACACCCAAACAAGTGAGTGAGTGTTCCTCCTTGTTATATCCTCAAGTTTAGAGTGAGAGTTCCCCTAACTAATCTGATCATACTAAAAAATATATCAAAAAACGTGTGACCCCTTTAACTTATCATTTTGTAACAAGGTTTCTCATCTTGTTTACACATCAGATTTAGAGTGTGTAAGTGAATATGTAAGAGTTTGGAATGTAGAAGAAAGTTAGCTTGTGTAAGGAAATGATGATAGCTTGTGTAAGTGAAGAACATCATGGGTTACTAGAGAAAGGATTTTGGTTCATCAAATTTTTGTTCTAATATGTACAAGTGAATATACTTTAAAATAATGGGAAAATTTGATCATGAAAATATGTAGTTTACTTAAAAAATTTTGCTTTAACTATACTTAATGTTAATAATAAAAATTCGACTCATTTTTATGTATAAAATAATTAAATTAAAATTATAAGGTTAAAATAATAAGTAGTAATGTTAGTTTAAGGAAGAAAGTTAAAACGTAACGTTTTACAAAACCGTGAATTTAATAATAAATTTTACTTTTCGTACTATAAAATAATAAAATAATATTTTAGTGCTTATAAAAAGATTTTAAACAAAATATTATTTTAAAGTTTAATATTTGAAAGAAATTACAAAATCGAAAAAGGTTTAGGAATTAAAGATGGTTTGAAATGGATGATCAAAGTATTAAAAATTTGAATTGAAAATTCGGAATAATTAATCAGAAGATTAAAATTAAGAATTTTGAGTCTATTTATAGTACGTTCCTAGTAGTCTTCGTCTACGAATTTGATATTAAATGTATAATTGTTGTTTGTAATTGTAGATAGATAATGGCTAAAGATTAAAAATAAAATACTATAAAGGAGAAAAAAAATTGATAATAGGTGTATAGAAAGAAAAAAAAAATGGTTAATGAGAGAAAAATAATAAGAAGGAGAAGAAAGAAAATTAATATGGTGAAATAATTTAAAGAGTAAATTGCTTAATTTATAATAGAGATATAATGTTGGTTAGAATTAGAAGGAAGAGTGGAAAGAATAATGAAGTTAAATGAGGAGTTATTTTAGGAAGTGGATGAAGGAAGTTTAATTTTGAATTTTTTTTAAGTAACCATGTAAATGAGTTTTTCAAATTGAATTAATTTTTTTATATTAAAAATACTCCTAAATTTTTGGGTTTTTTTTTTCTTATTTTATTTTATGTATTTATTTTATTTAAACTTAATTTGTTTCTTTTTTTTTAGTGTTAAACGTATAATTTCTTTAACAAATTTATTATTTTGTTTAAATTTTCTAAATTTTAGAATATTAATTAATTATTTTCCTGTGTTTTAATTTAATTTTACTTTTATTTATTTATTATTTGTTTTAAAAAATATCTCGGATATTACACTGGGAGAGTTCCTAATAGGCGTGGGTGCCTGTGAGTAGTTTTTTGTATGGGCTGGTGGCCTATCTAGCAGATTCTTAGCTCGGGATCACACCAAGTCTAAACTTTTGTATATTCTCCGCTTTTTTATTTGGTATATAGTCATATATCTATTTGACAAATATATATATATATATATATATATATATATATATATATATATATATATATATGTATATATATAAATATATATATATATATATATATATATATATATATATATATATATATATATATATATATATATATATATATATATATATATATATATATATATATATATATATATATATATATATATATATATATATATATATATATATATATATATATATATATATATATATATATATATATATATATATATATATATATATATATATATATATATATATATATATATTGTGTGTGTGTAAGTATACATATTCATAGAAATAATGTATGATACTTAAAATCATAATTAATGTAATAAAATCTTTTAAATATCACGCAATCACATTTCAATCTGTATAAAATCTTTATTTGACAAAACTCTATAAAATCACCAATAAGAAATTTTCATTTCTTTTTATAGTATTGTATGATTTTTCAGTTTTTTATGGTATTGTATGGTTGAATGATTATTAAATTTGATTCAATAAATCTTTTTGAAAACGTACATTTAATACTTAAAATTATGATTGATGTAATAAAATCTTTTGAACATCACATAATCACAATTTAACCTGTAAAAATGCTCCATTTGGCAAAACTCTATAAAGTCACCATTTAGAATTTTCCAGTTCGTTTGTAATTGTACATAGTATTGAAAACTTATCTTTAATACATAAAATCATAATTAATGTAATAAAATAATTTGATTATCACACAATCATATTTTAACAGGTAAAAATGCTCCTTTTGGCTATAAATCACCATTTGAAATTTTTCAGTTCGTTTGTACATAGTATTGTATGTTTATTGTATAGTATGATGATTTTTCAATTCTTTTATACTATATGATATGATGATTAAATGATTGTATGATTTGATGAAATTAAATCTTTTAGAAAATTTACGTTTAATACTTAAAATCTTAACTAATGTAATAAAATCTTTCAAATATCACACCATTGCATTTTAAGTTGTAAAAATTCTTCATTTGGCAAAACTCTATAAAATCACCATTTGGAAAATTTTAGTTCCTTTATAGTATTATATGATATGATATAATATGATATGATTATATCATTCTAAAATATTTAAAATTTCTTTCAAAATTTATTTTATTTAAAATTTAAATGATTTTTATAAATATTTCAAATTTCAAAATAAAATAAATTTCATTATGCTACTGATTTTTATAAATATTTTGAACTCTATAAAAGCGTGCTAGGGTTGGTTAGGTCCCAAGTAAGGATGCAAGCGGGCCGGGTCTAATAGGAGACCCGCACCATCCCCGCCCTATCGAGGCGGGGATGGGTCTCGGTTTGATGGGTCATGGAGCGGGTACGGGTATAAAATTCATACCCACCGCGGGGATGGGGATGGGGATGGGGATGGGTTTTAGGTGATACCCGCCCCATCCCCCCTCGCCCCGCCTCAAGATATGTACAAATTTTTGGAACTTTGGATTGATTTACTTTGGATGATTTTGAGTTGATGTTGAAATACTTTTGTTTTAGACATGTATATTTGTTTGAGACTTTGGTTATGTGTTTGTTTGAGACTTTGGATATGTGTTTGTTTGAGACTTTGGATATGTAATTGTTTGAGACTTTGGATGTGTGTTTGTTTGAGACTTTGGAGTTTGGATATGTATTATGGGTTTTAAGGACCAAATGATTGAATATAAATATGTGGCACAGAGATGGGTATTAAGCGGGGATTCGACGTGTGGTGGGGCGGGAAAAATGGGTATTAGACGGGGATGGATACCCAGATGGGTGGTGGGGCGGGGATGGTTTTAGGTACAAACCCATCGGGGAGGGGACAGGGAAAAAAATTATACCTGCCGTGGGGATGGGGACGGGGATGGATATTGCATTAACAGATGGGGACGGGGATGTGAATTCCAATCCCCGCCCCGCCCCGCCTCGTTTGCATCCCTAGTCCCAAGTGCTCTTATTGCTCCCTGTCTTATACATATTATTTTTAGTTTTTTATTTTGATAGTGCTTGTTTACCTGTGGGTCCCACTCGCTAAGAAAATAGTCGGATAGTGACAAAAAAAGATCTGCAAAGGCAAGCGGGACTTTGAAAAATTGAGCTTGCTGACATATTTTTATAAGCATGTCTAATCGACTAACTTGTTGCCCAAATTCGCCTATAAACATCTTTAGTAGTAAATAAAATTAATGTTCATTAGATACTAGATTACAAAAACGTACGAAGTTTGTTAGTATGAAAGTGAATATAAATATAAATTTTATAGAAAAATGCAATTGCACTTATAGTAATCAAATTATAATATTAATAAAATGTAATAATTGGTATAAGTTTTTATAACAACCTAATAATTTTTTAATTGAAATTATTTTTGTGAAAATAACAATTTTGAAAAAAAAATTGTGTTGTAATCAACAAGCTTGCAAAATTATTGTCCACATAATTCAATAATTGACTCATTCTCAACAAAATTGAAATATATGATAAAGCTATTAGAATATATTATTTGTCATTTTCCAACAAATTTAATAATATCTATAACATTGAAATTTTTTAAAATAGATAAAATAGTTTATATCATGAAGTAAAAGATATACATTGTTATTTAAAATATATGGTTAATATTTTATAACCAAAATATTACTTGTTGCCACAAAATCAATGAAACATGCATCACTATGTAAAGTTTTTAAAAATATTTTAATTAGTTTTACATATTTTATCTAATTAAATTCTTTTGAAAACTTATCTTTAATACTTAAAATCATAGTTAATATAATAAAATCTTTTAAATGTCACATAATCATATTTTAACTTGTAAAAACACTCCATATGACAAAGCTCTATAAAAGCGCCACTTAGAATTTTACCGTTGTTTTATATATTGTATGATATGATTATAAAAGATATACATTGTTATATAAAATAGTGAATATTTTATAACCAAACTATTATTTGTTGCCCTAAAATCAATGAATCATGCATCGCAATGTAAAGTTTTTAAAAAGATTTTAATTAATTTTATGTGTTTGATCTAATAAAATCTTACCTTTAAAAATTAAAATAATTAATGTAAGAAAATATTTTTAAACATCACACTATCACATTTTAACCCATAAAAATGCTTTATTTAGCAAAGCTTTATAAAAACGCCATTCGAAATTTTACAGTTCTATTATAGTATTGTATAATGATATAATATGATGATCGCCACAAATTCACTGAATCATGCATCACAATGTAAAATTTTCAAAAAGATTTTCATTAGTTTTATACGATTGATCTAATAAAATCTTTTTGAAAACTTACCTTTAATACTAAAAATCATAATTAATGTAATAAAATTTTTTTAAATGTCACACAATCATATTTAAACTTATAAAAGTGATTCTGTTGGCAAAGCTCTATAAAAGCGACATTTGAAATTTTACAGTTCCTTTATAGTATTGTATGAATGATTGAATTATTAAGATTTATTATTTTTATATTTAAATAATTTAATCAGTTATATTTATAAAACGATAATAAAAGCTATTTACACGAAGGTTAAATTTTTAAAAATTAAATATAAAAAAGCCACATGTAATGCCACACTACCATGTGTTCATGTCCAATTGATGGGTCATAACTCCCTTATATTGCCATATCGCCAAAGCCTTATTTTTGCCAAGCATCAACGGCTTATAGCGACATGGAAACAAATTAACCCTATAATTTGACCCAATGTTTGTAAATATTAACGACGCGTTTGGTTAGTGGTACAAAATAATGGTAATGGAAATGATTTATAGTGTAAAATTTTATCAAAAGAAACTTTGATAACAAAAATGTATTTTTGTTTACAAATTTCTATTACTACCTAATACCATCTCTCCTAATGATAATGCATTGGAATGAATTTTATAAAGAAAATGAAATGATTGAAGTTGGACAAATATGGCCATCAGGATGGTTAAGAGATTTTTCAACCAAAATTACACTAAATTTTCATTCCTATTACCATCGTTTATTATCACCTACCAAACGGGCCGTAAATGTCCATTTGATAGTTGATATTAAATGGTAGATATGTTAATAAAAATTTAGTGTAAATTTGATGTGAAAATCTCATGTAGTATTTGAAAACAAATATTTCATTTCAAATTATGGATTTTAATTATGAAATCATAAATGAAGCATTTGAGAATGACAAAATTTTGGTAGTCATTCTCAAATTCCCAACTTTAACTATTTTAAAAACAATAGTGAAATTTGATCCAAATTCAAATTTGAAAATTGTTGATTTGTCAAACAATAAATTTAAGTCAATTTCAAATGAAATCATCGTTCTCAAACATGGCATTAACAAATTTATGGTCATGCTTATTGTACTTTAATTATCTCATATTCTACACAAAATTCATTGCAATTCATTATCATTTGAAGGGGTAAGTATTAGGTGATGAAATGTACATAAATTACAAATCATTTTTATTACCATCATTTAGTATCAACAATCAAATTTACCGTACAAATCAACTGAAACAATTTTGGTTTTTTAATAAAAACTCCTAAACTCAGAAAAGAAAAGTACTTTGGTGAGTTTATTAAGATAAATATAAGGACATAAATTTAGTTGGGAAGGTCAGATGAGTCAGAATGAGGGTATTGCTGCATGCTGTCTGTAGTAATTGTGTAATTGATGATATTCAAACAAGTTCACGCGTTTATTTCTGAATTATTGCTATTTTTTGGGGTGAGTAAGTGGTTGTAACTTAAATTTTAATAGTTAAATTATTAATATTTGATGAAAAATGTAAATTTTGAGATGTATACAGTAAGTGGTTCTAGGTTGGTATTTGTAGCACTCGTTTTTTTCGTTTGTTTTGACAACTCTATTTTTTATCTCTCTCATTTTTTTAGTCTATTAGCTCGCACCAAAAAAGTTTGTACTTAGACCCTAAGAAACAAGTAATTATATTCACTAACAAATTAATTTGAATTTAGTTATGTTTAACAATATTACATTTATTTAAATCTAATTCTATGCATTTCAATTCAATTGAAAAAGAAAATATTTTTATTATATATTTAAAAAATTCCTATATGATGCTATTTTACAGTGTAACAGTTCGTTATAATGAAACCAAATTTAAAGATAAAAAGACAAAACATGTAATTTCAATATAACTGAAACAATATTAACTTAAAGGTTAAAAGACACATTTTTATAATTAAATATAGTAACTTTGGTTTCAAAATGCCACTTTCATTACAATCTAAAGTTATAAAAACTATCACTTTGGATTTTAAAGTGGATGCAAAATAACTAAAAAGGATTTTCCTAAGTGGTTCTTTGTATTTTTTGCTTCTACCATACATGAACTCTAAAACGAATATGTTTTGTCCATAGGTGGATTAGATTTGAACAAATAACTCAATTAAAAATTTAATTTGATAGTTTAAATTTAAAGATATGTTATTAGCTTTATCACACCCTCTTATAAAAGAGGTTTTTAGACTAAACTTATAAATACAATACATGACATATGGTGTTAATTATTCCTCTTGAAATTAGGGGTGGATTAGATTCAAAACAGTTCCCTTCTGTCAAGTTGACTTTTGATATTATATCAAAAAACCAACTCAAGTAAGGTTAAGCTAGTGGTTGATGAAAGCTTTTTAACATCTGTTTTATTACTCCACTATTCTCATGGTTATTTTTTGATTAATCATGTCCTCCTCACGACCTACCAGTAATTTAAAAAAAACAAGGATACTCATTTATTGTTATAATGGACTGGGATATTCACAACGTACGAATCAAGATCCTTTATTTGAGTTGCCTATCCCATTCCAAATTAGACCCCACAACCAAACCTAGCAAATATGCAACAGTCTTCAGAAGTTAAAACACTTGCAAAACTAGAACAAATTTATTGAGTGGGACATTACTCTCCACCCCAAATATGTAATACCATTTAAGTTGATGATTTTCTTATGATTTAATTAATTAATGGGTACACTCATTTAAGACGATATTTTTACTTAATTAAGAAATAAGAATCTTCACAAATGCCGCAATGCCGTATTACATGATTTAATTAGCCGAAATTATTAAATGAAGGACAGGAGCTAGAGAAAATAAAATAACCAAATTAGCCAAGAAAATGCAACTCGAGTTAAAATTGTAACAATTACTCATTTTTTTTGACGAATTGAATGTGTTGCTCCTTTTTAATGGAGATTCTAATATACAAAGAATAATAAAAATTGCAAAATGTAAAGAAAACTAACTAACAGACTAAAAATTGAAAGGTGGGAAAATCCTAATATCAAATTAATATTAGACTATAAAACCCATCCAAAGAATGAAGACAATTGTATTGATTAGTTCTTGATTACACACACTAATCAATTCTAACAATGGAGATGAAAAACTATAGAGATTACAAGAATAATTGAAAAATTCCAATTCACTCAAGAACCCTAATTTGTGGCTCTCACTCTCTCTCTAGATTAATCTCACTTATGTTTCTCTCTCTTGACTACAATGTAATAACTACAAATGATGAAGATAAGGAGTATTTATAAGGCTAGACATAACAAGGCCTTCACTTGCTTATTTAAACCAAGCACAACATACTCCACTAAACCAAGACCATATTGAGATTATGAGCCACACCATAACAAATCTCCACCTTAACGAAATAATCTCAATTTCGCCAAACACAACATAATCAAATCATCTTCGGAAAAAAAAAACCATTAACAAGATGAAATCACCTCAAAGAGGTGCCCCTCCCTTAAAGGGAGTAAACCCATAATAAATGAAACTAAGCAAATGAGTTTGAGCCAAGCTCAAACACAACCCCGATCAAAGACAACCACAACTCCAAACATAGCCCCATTGGAACCATAGCAGCAAGCACCCTACCCAAGACAACCGAGCCCCAAGCTACAAAGTCTTGAAAATTTCACAACCTCCTATCAATGCAAACCATCCCATGACTACACATAAGACCACATTCCACCAATGCTTGCCTATCAAACAAGTCGACACATCTTCGATGTAACACTTTGCTACCCATCATTTCCATGACATCTTCAACCATCATATCACTTTATAAATATGATACACATTCCTTCAAGGTACACAAAGGAATGTCACTACCTTACATAGGTGCACACACATCATCAACCTCATCCTCCTTAGCTAGAGTAACACCGCTATCGATCTCTACCTTCTTCTTGGCGCTAGAAGAACCACAAGCTCGGAGATTAGCACACTCTACAAAGGTAACCAAAATCATGAATGTTGACGTGCAAGGATCCCAAAACAAGTACCTCTTGATCCTCCCCATGTTTCCCAAGAAGACACCCTTCTTAACTCGTAACTCAAAATCGTTTCCCATACAAGCATAAGCCATGTCACCCAAAGAACTATACTCTGGAGTATTCGTAAAGTGCCAACTTCCCCACTCTGGCATCCAACATCTCACCTATTCCCACTTGTAACCACAACGAATATTGAGCCAAACCATGTAGAATAATAACCATTCTTACGATCCATCCACATCTCATACATCCACCAAAACCACTTTGCTTCCCGGTTTTCTTCTTTGCCATAATCATCCAACCCTTGAACACCCCATAGATCTCATCACTATGCTCCTAAAAGTAAACCCACACTTCTCTCAAAGTAAGCAAATGCCGGTAAATACCATGTGATGCAACCAAGAAAAGACTCCACATCATCGAGTGACTATAACCGAGATAACATGCTCTATTCACAACCATCTTGAAGCTAACCCATCTTCACTTGTAAAGAACACCAAGCTTACAAGATCCAATAGAACCCATACATTTCTCACCAAATAGATCATTCTTGGATAGAACCCCCAAGTCTCTCTTACTCATATGCCCATGTCTCAAATGCCACAAAGAAATATGATGCTCGTCGGACAACAAAGAACCTTTTGACCATGCCAAACCATTATCCATCGACCCAACTAGCTCATAAAGTGACTCTTTCTTCTTGCCCATCATCACTACTTGAGATCCCTTAGTGATCACGAATCCATCCTTATCAAGGATGCATCTACTACCATCACTAACCAAGGCACCTACTGATATCAAATTCTTTTTCATATCCGAAACATGATGAACATTTAACAAAGTATAAACCATGCCATCAAACATCCTTATCCTCACCGACCCAACACCCACAACATTGCACACCGCATTGTTGCCCATGTGTACCACTTTACCTTAAACAATATCATATGTGGAGAAGCAATGTATATGAGGTGTAACATGAAAACAACTACTCGAATCAAGAATCCATCTATCACAAGACCTTTCACTTAACTCAACAATAAGAAAAAAACCATCATAATAATCATTATGAAAAATGGCCGCCGGATCCTCAAAAGAAGAAACACTCTACTTACCTTTGTTCTTACCTTTCATCGGGCAATCCCTCTTAACGTGGCCCTTCTTTTGATAATTATAGCATATGGCATTCTTGCCCCAAGTGTTAGAACTACCCTTCTCATTTGGCCTACCCTTTATTACAAGGCCCTCACTATCATGTGAGTATTTGTCACTCTTAGTCAGTTGATTCTCAATCAACTCCCTTTATAGCAAAGCCCCCTTTACATCCTCAAGAGTCAACACATCCTTTCCATATAACATTGTCTCCCTAAAATGCTTGTACTCTTTAGGTAAGGAGCACAACAATTTTATTGCTAGGTCCTCATCATCAAGATTCAAATCAAGGTTAGAAAAATTCATCACAATTGAATCAAATTCATCTATATGTGATTTAAGAGAACTACCTTCCTCAAGATGAAGATCATGAAGCTTACTCCTTAATAACAAGCGATTTGCCATCGATTTTGTCATGTACAATGACTCTAGCTTCAACCAAAGACCCGCCGTAGTCTCCTCCTTTGCAACCTCTCTACGTACACTATTATAAAGACATTTTGCACCAAGATAGCCTTCATCTTAAGTTTCCATAACCCAAAATTAACATTCCTATCAAACAACTCCATCTCAAACTTTGTAACACCCATGGCTACTATGACCAAATCAAGAATCTCCAAACATACCCCAAATCAATGGAATTCTAACTTTCCCAAGGATTTCAACTCATGCTCTTGATACTAATTGTTAGAGTTAATGCTCTTCAATGGATATTCTAATATACAAAGAATGATAAAGATTGCAAAATGTAAAGAAAACTAACAAACACACCAAGAATAGGTGGGAAATTCCTAATATCAAATTGATATTAGACTATAAAACCCATCCAAAGAATGAAGACAATTGTATTGATTAGTTCTTGATTACACACACTAATCAATTCAAACAATGGAGATGAAAAACTATAGAGATTACAAGAGTAATTGAAAATTCCCCAATTTACTCAAGAACCCTAATTTGTAGCTCTCTTTCTATCTAGATCAATCTCACTAGTGTTTCTCTCTCTTGATTACAATGTAACTCTACTACAAATGATGAAGATAAGGAGTATTTATAAGGCTAAACATAACAAGGCCTTCACTTGCCCAGGTAAACCAAGCACAACATACTCCACTAGACTAAGACCATATTGAGATTATGAGCCACACCATAACAGAATGATAGGTTAAATAAGTTTACGTATTTGATTTAGGGAAATTACCTAGAATAATCAAAAACTTTTTATTGGTTTGCCTACAATAATCCCAATTTTTGATTAAGCATGAATAATATTAATTTTTGGTCACTTATCCCAAAACATTGTTTTCCAAATGGTGATCGATTTTTGCAAGTTAATACCTACAAAAAGAAGAAGAATAAAATCAAAAATCAAAAATATTAAAAATTGAATGTTAAAAATAAAAAATAAACTTACTTGATTTAATTTTTTTTGCAAAATGACTTGTTGTATAGGTAAGATGTTACATTGGTATATTCTTAGCAAGCACCCTTTATAGTTGAAATTATTGATGGTTAATCAAAAGTTGGATTATTGTAGGAAAACTTTTTGTGATGGTTCAGCCGCATATAGAAGATATGTTGTAGAAAAGCCTTTCTTATAGGTGAAGAGGAATGATCACATATACTATGAAGAAAATCAATTGTAGCAAAGAACGAACTTAGCAAATCTTTTATACTAAGCATGAGGTGCTTGTTTTACACCATATACTGACTATTCAATCGGCAGGGTTCGTGAAACCAAATGATTAATGCATATAAATAGTTTTTTGTACATAATTGTATAAGAATGCATTTTTTTTTACGTCCAACAGGGCTGTAGGCCTTTGCACAATCAATGTTTACATGTTAACCTGCACCATTATTATTCAAATTTTTATTTTAATTCATTAAAAATATTATTTGGTTGAAATTTGTTCATAGTTACATAAATAAGTTTTATAAGTTTAAAAAGTTTAATTAATAATAATATTTTTTAATTTTAAAGGTGAATTTTAGTTCAAGTAACTAACATGAATAATAAGAAAATGCTCAAATGTGATTTGTTAGCATCATACCAATAATCTCATATAGCCATCTTGTTGTTCATGTAGATGGTATTGATCAGGACAATATGAACTTATATACGCAATAATTGAATATATGTAGGGTTTTCCAAAAACAACTTAGTCAATGTCCGTTGACATATATGCTTAGTTGCTAAATACAGACAGTGTAGTAAAGGAGAGTTACTATCTATTTCTTTTTGTCTAATAGCTTTATTAAGGTTGTATATTTCATTCATGTTAGCATAAGCACCAAGAAAATTTTGCTTGATCGATGTCATCATGGAGACAAATTGTATACCTGTCCAACTATGTTGTCTGATATCATTTAGAATTCTAATTACATTAAAAAGACCTTCTTTGTACATTGTAAAAGGGTTGTTGTAACTTGATATCACCAAGACACACTCTCACCTTTTATGGCCTTTTATCGGGTTTATGGCAGTATTCGATAATCATAAACGAACAGTTGCATGTATGGCGTGTCTTATTCATGTATAAATCACTTAGAATAAGTTATTTTGTCACCACCAAATTCCTCCAAGATATGTAGCATAAATTGAAAAGAATATATTTATCTAAAAATAAATACAAAGTCGCGCAAAACGTACGATTGGACCTTGGTCAAGTCACATATATTGTGTGACTTAGCTAGTTAAACGTTTTGTGTGAGTTTGTATTATTTTATACAGATACAAAAATTAAAGATATTACAAATATATTGAAAATCATTAGTCATCTCGAGATTTTCAGGGTTGAATTCACCATTTGTATTGCATCAATATAAAGATTGAATTGGTAGAATTTTTTTTTAGGATGAAGTTAGAGAGATAATAACCAAGGGTTAAAAACTAAAAAAAATGGTGGAGAAAAATGAAAATTGTGGCAATATTTAATTGAAAAAATTATCATGAATAATACAATCTTTTAGCTTATTTCCTTACAATAATAGCAACTTTTAATTAACCATGGATAATGCTAACTTATGGGGTGTTCCGAAAAATATCCCTAACATGTTAAAAATCAATTTATAAGAGATTATATGACAAAAAATGCAGGGTAAATTAGTTAACAAACTCAAGTTGGTATTATTCTAGGAAAAGCTCTTCTAAGGTGGCGTTATATGGTTAATCAAAATTTGTATTATTATAAGAAAATTAACAAAATGTTGTATAATTCATGATAATTTTTCCTATTTAATAATGTCTATAATTTCATAGCACTTATTGTGCTAAAACTTATCTCAAATTTTTGATTTGCATATTGAATGATAAGTAATTTATTTGTACCTATGATTTGATTATTAAGAAGGCTCTTATACTTAGATTTATTTAGGGAGAATTTTAGTTTGGATTTTAGTTTGTATTTTAATTTTGACTTTTAATCGACAGGTACAATTGACTTTTTTTAAGTTGTTAAATTAATTATTATGAAAATATTTGGTTAAAATTAGTTGTTATTTATTTAATAGATGAAGAATTAATAATGTTGATGGAATACTCTAGAAGGGGGTTGAATAGAGTATGATAACTTTTCGGCCTTTTGCTGATAACAAGTTAGGCCCTTGACAGGGTGAGTTAGGAGCTTGACAAACTAAAAACAAAAGTTGTTTTGTGGAATAAGTTTGAGACTTGTTTGAACAACGATAAAAACAAATGGTAAAGATAAGAAAATAAAGAACACAAAAATATAAAGAGTTCAGTCCTTTAAAGGATCTAATCTCTACCTTCGAGTTTTTCCCTTAGATTTCTATATACAAGCTTTAGAAGAAAGTTCACACTTATCTTCTAAGAACTTTCCATAGCCACAATGTTACCAACTAGAAACTCTAATCCTAGTGAGCTACAAATATTTCTCTTCTACGTTTTTTTTCTTAAAATGAATCGAACATACAATAGTGAATACAAGAAATTACTATAATTAATATTACAAGACAACCTAAAAAGGTTAACTTGAATGTAGAGCTTTGAAGTAATACTTAATTAAGGATTCTTTTGAGACTTCAAAGACTTTTAGCAATGTTTCTTTTGTATACTATTTTGTTCCCTATTTGATGTGCTCGTTTTTAGAGCACATTTATCCCCTCATTATAGTGCTGAGTCTCGCGTTTTAGAATACTTTTTACACACTTTACACATGATTTTACCTTATTCTTGTCTCCATGGTGTTTTGAGGTAATTTCAGGTATTTTTGGAGATTTCAAGGTATTTTACGTTGCGTACGAGACATAGATGCTTTGATCGAAGATTAGATACGCGTACCGAAGCTTTCCCCAGGCATTTCAAGTCTTCCTCAAGTTCCCCGCAAAGTCTGGAAGGCATCCAAAGCTTCAAAAGTTGAAAATAGGCCAAGTAGGAAAGCATTCGGCCGAATTGATGCTCCATTCGGTCAAATGGACACTGATTTCTGGCGAATGGAAGATTGCTTCGGTCGAATGTTGTTGAATTCGGGCGAATGGCTTATAGCTTCGGGAAAATGGCATCAAAACTCCATGGAAACGTGCCTAGACTTGCTGGAAAACCCGAATGGAGCCCCATTCGGTCGAATGCCGAATGGGCACCCATTTGCCTAAATGGACCTTCAATTCGGTCAAATGGATGCCCTAGACTACGCGATTTCTTTTCTTCGCAAACCAAAATCCGAGGTTTTTTATGGCATTTTACCTCTTTTGTTTTCTTAGCTTACAAGTACCCCTCAATTCTGTAAAAGAGGGATGCCTAGTTTTGAGTGCCTTTGTGCCTCATTTTAGATCATCAACCCGTTTAATGCTTTCTCTAGTTTTTGCCCTAATATGGATTTTTAGTTCTTCATTCATACTTTCATCTACTTTCATGTCACTTCATTTATGTAAGTTTATTTTTTTAATGCTTTGATGCCCTTTTTGCTTTCCTCTATTGCTTTCTTCTATTGCTTTCCTTTAATGCTTTCATTTAATGCTTTCTTAGTTTATATTTAATGCTTCCATGTTTTTCAATTCCTTTAATGCTTTCCTTGTTTATTGCTTTTACCTCTAGTATGTTAGAGTAGTTTCTTTAGGGATTTTGGTTAGAGAAACCCTAGGTTTGGTCTTGTCTTCAGTGTTCAGGATTAAGGCTGAGAGTGATGATGGTTGTTGATAGATATTCGATTCAAATCTTGTCCAGCTACTCCTAGGGAGACATAAGGCGATTATAGGTCGTTCGTGTGGGTTATAGGGTCACCAACTTCCTTTCGATATCTAGAGTGTCTTGATTGATTATCATTCAAACTCCCTTGACCTAGCTTATCTTTATTTCCAATAGACCATCCTAGGGTGGACGTAGTCTACTCCCCGCTTGTCTTTCATTGTTGAGTTTCGCTTTTTACTCTTGTTATTAGTTAATTTCACCCACTAACCAACCTTCCATATAACCTTTCCACACCAAGTCTTTAGTCTAGCATCCCTTGTCCTTGTGGTTCGACCCCTGACTTACCATTACACTTGTTGTAGTAGTATCATGGCGATTATAAATATTGTTTGTATAATTTGGTTCTTAGTATTAACGACGTGCTAGAAACCGGTTATCAAAATGGCGCCGTTGCCGGGGACAAGGCGTTTGTTTAGATTTTAGTTTTGGTGTGCTTTGTGAATAGCTTTTATTTCTTAAATTTTTGTTCTTCTTCATTGTTTGCTATCACTTGCAGCAATACGAGCATGAATCTTTTTGGAGATTCTTTGTTAGGTATTGGGATTCTGTCCCTCATGAGCATAATGTTGAACAATGGAAATTTGCCTTGACTTTTATGGGGATTTGAATAGTGAGACTAGGGAATTAGTGGATGATGTTTACTCAAGCGCACTCTTCAACCAAACCCCGATTCTAAGTCTAAATTTCTTTAGATGGTTGGCCAAGGACGACTTTAATAAATAATATCCTAGTTTTCCTCCCCTTAAGGTTCCACTAGCATACCCTTTTATCAATTACACATATGGTGATACACCAATGGGGGATGAGTTGGAGGGAACGTGGAGTGTTAACCAATTAATAAGGGCTTTTAAGGATAAACTAGAGACCTATGACCACCTTTTGTCCATGGCGTTAGACCACGACCTTGACTCCCCTTGTTCTGTTGCTTACTCGCCTCCTTCTTTCGATGATCAACTTATGGATGAGTTTTATGATGATATGTACAATTGGGAGGAGTTTACATTCCCAACATTTTTGAACCATGACTCTCTCGTTCCTTGTGTTGAAGCACCATCTACCGGTAAGGTTCTTGTTGAGGTGCCTTGTGCACTTCACCATGATGAACCCCTCACATATGTGCATGATCTTCTAGCCAGTGAACCCAATGACTTAGAGGTAGATATGCCCTCGATTGAGGAGTCTCAAGTGCATACCCTTTGTGTGCCTTCTGATGAGTCTCACCCTACACCTCTTCGTCATTGTGAGATGCTTCCCATCGCCCTCCATCATGGTCAAATTGATGCTTGTGATGCCTTGCCGCTTGTTTCCCTCCCCCCTCCCTTTGTTCGCTCTTCCTTAGGCTTTTCATCTCGTTATGAAAAGTCGATCTTTGTTCTGATTCTTCTTTTCTTCTTCCTTCTCTCCCTCTTCAACTCCCCAACTTCTGCTGTTGTGGGGAGTGAGTTTGACAAACTCCTTCGAATTTTGACTCACTATATAGTGAGTCAGGTCTAGCTAAAGACCTTAAAGAAGGGTTTGTTGGGAGGCAACCCAATTTTAAATATTAGTTTTTGTTCCATTTTTGTTCTCTTTCATTGCATTGCATTTTTGCTAGTCAGTGCTCACATTTGGTTTGTAGTGTTGTTTGTTAGAACTTGCAGATCCAAACGACCATTAGCATTGACCCTGGACAAGGTTTTTTTCGATTGATTTGATGATGTTGACAGGGTCAATGCTAGTGGTCTTGAGTGGGCGAGAAAGAGGAGAAAAGAGGCTCAAAAGAGCAATACATCAAAAATGAAGAATATAGCTTCACCCTAGCTTGGGGAAGGCAATCACTCTAGCCTCGAGCTTCTTGCCTCCACTTCTTCCAAGGAGCGAAGAGTTCTTAGACCACTTTAATGGTGGTGATGGTAATGCTAGGGGTGAAAGCCCTCCTAGCCTAAGTATGACCTTCTTCCCTCTTTATTATTGGCTATTTTTTGTTTGTGTTGGGTATTGTGACAATCTTGTTGACCTCTATTTTAAACGTTTATTTTTTCCTTTTTCTCTCCTTCTTTGCTAGAGACTAGCAAAGGTTTGGCTTGGGGGAGAGTCGGTCAACACTATTGTTACTATTACCTATTTGTCTGTGCATTTAGTGTCATTTAGGTCTAGGTTAGTGCATGGAATGTATTATTTTGTATATATTTTACATGTTCATCTTGCATTCATGACATACTTTATATATTGCATATTCATGCTTTGTTTTTTGGTTTTCAATAAAATTATTTTGAGTTGTGAAACTAGCATGCAAGCTCCTAGTGGGTAGATCTGTGGTCTTATGCATACTCATATTTTCCTAGCCTTGTGCTTGTTTTGGGACCAAGTGTCTGACTATCTTCCACATAGCTTGTGGGATCTTGGTTTGCTTGGTTGGTGGCTTGGATGGCTTGGGGGATCTAAGTACTTTGTCGGTTCTTCTCCAGCACAGTCGACTTTTCCTAAGACCAAGGATGATAACACGTTCGCTAGAATTAAGCTACATAGCCAAATAGCCTACCTTTAACGTAATTTGACTTTAGGTTAAGCTAAGTTTTTGCCTTTTCCTTTTCTTTTGTAGCCACATTATTTAACCTCTACATGAGCCAAATGTTCCCTCTTTTTACCCAGAGGATAACTTAGTTATGATGGGGTTGTTGTGTGTTACAATGATTTGTGGGCTTTTGGTTATGATATTGGTTGTTGGTTTTGTATGACTCTATTCATTTTTATCCAACTCATGTTGTTTCTCCCTTCATCCTCTCATGCTTATTATAAAGATTATTCATACATGTTTTATGAGTGAGGAGACCTTCTTCTTGTTCTTCATCGAGATATACACATATGTATTCATTTGAGCGAGGAGGTTATTATTTTGTTTGGGAGATGAGCTTGGAAACACATGTTGTGATGAAATTTAAAAATTTTTGATGGTGTTTGATGATGGAGATCATTGTGCTTACATGAGGTTTTTGGGTAAACGTAGTTGTTGGATGTAGTGTTTATTGGTTTGTCAAGAGATGTTTGTGGCTATTGTGTTTAGGGTCACTTGCTATCCTCTACTTAGCGCCGCATTCCCAAATATATCCCACCTTAACCCTAAGCCAACGTTATAACCCTTCGCTAACCTGTTCGACTTGGTCTGATTAGTTTGTTCTGTGCTAGAGTTAGATATGACCCAACCCCCATGATTTACCCCTATTAATTGTTTGATTCCCAACTCATCCTTAGTTGGATGATTATGAGCGAAACACGAACCATAATCAAACACATGAGGGTCATTGCATATTTCTCACATCTTTTGAGAAATAACCCAGGGAGCGTAGACTTGTGACCACTCTAGGTAGTGAGTGGCATAGCCTGTGTTGTAGCTTACCATGTGATCCTGAGTCCGTGGAATTGGTCATTCTTCTTGGTATTGCGCTCTTTTGAGACCATTGTACTTGCACACCCATGGCTAGGGAAGAGTATTGCTCTTGCACAACTTGCGTTGCTTTGATTTCCACTCACCATGTATGTTTGTATTGGATTTGTGGGTCTCCTTCTGAAAACCCTCACGTGACCTTACTCGTCCTCTACGGGAGACCTAGGGGTTTAAAGGGCTTGTTGCACTAGCTAAGTGCGACCATGATTCCTACGAAAGTGAGTCTTAGGCTTTATTGTTTTTCGTAGTTTAGATGTGTTTTTGCCCCGCGCTTTCATGTTGTCCTGCTAGTTCATTTGCTAGGGACTAGCAAAGGTTTGGCTTAGGGGAGTTGATGTGCCCGTTTTTAGAGCACATTTATCCCCTCATTGTAGTGTCCAGTCTCGCATTTTAGAATAGTTTTTCCACACTTTACGCATGATTTTACCTTGTTCTTGTCTCCATTGTGTTTTGAGGTAATTTCAGGTATTTTCGGAGATTTCAAGGTATTTTACGTTGCGTACGAACTTAGATGCTTTGATTGAAGATTAGACACGCGTACCGAAGCTTTCTCCAGGCATTCTAAGTCTTCCTCAAGGTGCCCGTAAAGTCCGGAAGGCATCCAAAGCTTCAGAAGACGAAAATAGGCCATGTAAGAAAGCATTTAGCCGAATTGATGCTCCATTCGGTCGAATGGACATTTATTCGGGCGAATGGAAGATTGGTTCAGTCGAATGTTGCTGGATTCGGGAGAATGGCTTATAGCTTCGGGCGAATGGCTTCTAAACTCCATGGAAACGTGCCTAGACTTGCTCGAAACCCCGAATGGAGCCCAATTCGGTCGAATGGGTGCCCATTCGGGTGAATGGACCTTCAATTCGGTCGAATGGATGCCCTAGACTGCGCGATTTCTTTTCTTCGCAAACCAAACTCCGAGGGCTTTTAGGGCATTTTACCCCTTTTTTTTCTTAGCTTATAAATACCCCTCATTTCTGTAAAAGAGGGATGCCTAGTTTTGAGTGCCTTTGTGCCTTATTTTAGAACATCAACCCCTTTAATGCTTTCTCTAGTTTTTGCCCTAATATGGATTTGTAGTCATTTATACTTTCATCTACTTTCATGTTACTTCATTTATGTAAGTTTATTTCTTTAATACTTTGATGTCTTTATTGTTTTCCTCTATTGCTTTCTTTTATTACTTTCCTTTAATGCTTTCATTTAATGCTTTCTTAGTTTATATTTAATGCTTCCATGTTCTTCAATTCCTTTAACGCTTTCCTTGTTTATTGCTTTTACCTCTAGTATATGTTAGAGTAGTTTCTTTAGGGGTTTTAGGTTAGAGAAACCCTAGGTTTGGTCTTGTCTTGAATGTTTAGGATTAAGGTTGAGATTGATGATGGTTGTTGATAGATATTCGATTCGTCGAATCTTGTCCTGCCACTCCTAGCGAGACATAGGGCGATTATAGGTCGTTCGTGTGGGTTATAGGGTCACCAACTTCCTTTCGATATCTAGAGTGTCTTGATTGATTATCATTCGAACTCCCTTGACCTCGCTTATCTTTATTTCCAATAGACCATCCTAGGGTGGACGTAGTCTACTCCCCGCTTGTCTTTCATTGTTGAGTTTCGCTTTTTATTCTTGTTATTAGTTAAGTTCACCCACCAACCAACCTTCCATATAACCTTCCCACACCAAGTCTTTAGTCTAGCATCCCTTGTCCTTGTAGTTCGACCCCCGACTTACCATTACACTCGTTGTAGTAGTATCATGGTGATTATAAATATTGTTTGTATAACTTGGTTCTTAGTATTAACAATGTGCTAGAAACCGGTTATCACTATTCTTCGTGTTTTTTGCTCTTCATTCTTCAGCTTATATACTAATTGAATTTTGAATCTTTAGTGGCAACTTGCCGTAATTTACCTTGTTGAGGCCTTGAAATAACTACCGTATCTTTGTTTTCAAGATAACTTTCCTACAATAAAACGTGTTAGTATAAACTAGAAAGAGCAATAGGAAAACTAATTATTACTTAGAATACGATCAATATGTTTTAGAATATATCATAAAAAAATTAACGCAAGTATATATACCATATGTCTCTAGAAATATATGGCGCAAACTTTTAGGAAATAAATCAACTAGTATCTTGTCATATATTTGAAATCTATACAAAATTAATTTAATATCTTACCGAAAATGAATATAGATGAAAATCATATATTGTAAGATCTAATAAAAAAAGATAGAAATCTTATAGTCGTTGGATCAACGAATTTAAAGCAACTAATATGTTGCTAAATAATATAGCAAACGGTTATAATGAAGATTCTTGTAATCTTCCGGTTTATTACATGCTACAAAAAAATAAACTACATGGAAAATAATTGCATGCACTAATCAATAGTAAACGACTTATATTATCTTTCATTATAACATAAGACGATGGATCGATCAAAGGGGTCGAATCAACATTTGAAAAAAAAATGTATCAAAAGAACAATGAAAAAACTACAAATTTTAGGATTATCGCTCAAGATCATCTTCTAGTTGGTTTTAAGGCATTTATCTTAGTTATTTTTAGTTGTTTTATCAAATAAGAAGCCATATATTTAACCAAAAAGTTAGGAAATCCTTTGCATAACATAAGGGGTGAGCAAAAAATTTAGAGATTTTTCTTAAACTAAAATAAATAATCGACATAATTTTAATTTTAAGTGCTATATATTGTTACTTTTAAAAAATAGTCAAGAACATTTCTTTTAAAAATTATATTGTCATCTCTAATGTATGTTAAGAAGAAATTGAAAAAAAAAATTAATGGTTGATGACCAATAATAGAAAAATGTAAAAGTTTAATGGAAAAGAAAAACTAGGAAATAAAATTTTGATATTTTTTGTAAATCAAGTTGGTGATTACTAATGAGTGAAAGTTAAACAATGTAAGAGATGATATTAGAGAGATGTTTTTTGGAATGTCCATTGTAATGTATACGATTTGATCAAATGTCCATTGCTATATTAAGTGAAATTTTAACCATCTATTCTACTTTATTACAATATTATTTCACTATGATTTTTTTTACATATATTATACACTCTTAGTTTTGTGGGCCTGGTGCAAATGTGCAATTGGTCTCCAACACACCCCAATCCCATAAATTATTAAATGAGACAATTTCAATATGCAATCAACCATATTGTGCTGACCCATGTATATTTTTTGCGTTAATTAAATTAATTATATAGGCCCTTCTCATTTTGAGAAGGTTTTTACAAGCCGAGCTGACTACTCCGATTGTCTTGTATGAGACCGTCATACCATGAGATTGACTCATACAATTAATCCATTTTTTTACTTGTTCACTTTAAAATTATAAGTGATCACTTGAATAGACTAAATATATATTACCCAATCCAATATAGATTGTCTCAACATAAGACCGTTTTATTTAAAAATTTGTGTAATTACTCACTCTAATTAACATCCCTATTCCACAAGTTTTATTAGGTTAATACGTTATTGTACGTAAAATAAAATTATAGTGCATGTATAATTATTTATTACGGCACATTTCTAGGTTAGGAAATGCAACGTTCCTAGTTTTGTTGCTCAAATCAAGACTTGAAAATGAAAGCAATTGTCAACCCCTTTTTATTTCTTATTTCTAATGTAATACAGTTATTATTTTATTTATTTATTTATTTATTTATTTTTTTTTAATAAAAACTAGAGTATTCTTTAATTTTATTAATAGTCATTCGTAATTCTTTATTTAAGCGTAATGAACTCTCTTATACATTGAGAATCTTATCTTTACAAACAAAACAAATATTAAATTACATGAAAAAAATATAAAAATATTTCTTTTTTATATATATGGTCCTTATAACTATATATGTGATTGTCGTTTATTTAATTATAAAGGTTTATTTTTTTAATTTCTATTTTGTTTCTCAAGTCATGACTGATACTTAAGACTTAAAATATATTATTAGAATTTATCATGGTAATAAGTGTTATTATAGTGTTCTGAAGTCATGCATAAATGTTATGAAATGCCCGATGCTCTAATCTCAATACACTTTTTCAGGCCTTTTCCTATTATCGACTGGTAAATTTAATGTAATAATTTTTTTTGTCAAATATAATTTTTTATTTGAAAAAATTGATATTAATAGTGCGATTTTTCACTAATTCGCTGTGAGTAATTCTACTTTTAGATTTATTTTCTAATAATCTAACCTTAGTCATATATTTGCCCACAACATATCATATTATTAATAATAGGTAATAATAGAGTATACTAGCCAGCAAATTAAGAAAAAGGTTAAATTATTCACAACGAACTAAGGGTAAATGTTGAACTGTTAAGATTATTTACGGCAAACAAATAAAAAATTAGATTATTAATATTAATTTTTCCATTTCATTTTACTTTCACAATCATGAAAAAAATGTATATTTTGTACAATTATTACAACACATAAGGAAACCGTCAAAATAGAACTCTACATTTAAAGATAACATGTATTTAATTAAAAGGAATATGATGAAGGTAGCAATTTTTTGGTACAATTTTTATCATGAACATTAATTATATTAAGTCCAAGATGAGGTTTATAAGTAGTAGGATGAAGTGTCTCCCACGTCCATGGATTATATCAAATTGAATAAATAAAATATATGAGCATTCAACTTTATATGTTTGCTTGAACAAAATATCATTCTTTTGTTTATATAGTATATATCATATAATATGATGTTGCGAAACTAAAATCATGAGCTTAAATATTTGAAAGTTACACGTTTGAATATTATTATCCCCATTATTATTTCAAGTGAAATTTAGTTTTATTTATGAGAAAGACATGTTGCATCTACAATACTAGATCAAATAACTATTCTTTAAGAGGGATATGATAAGGCTGATAGTGTAATACTTTCTCCATTTTCTAATGATCTTTTTATTAGAAATATTTCACCTTAAGAAGAAATAAATTTAATTAATGTTTTTGACATATATTTAGAAGATAAAATATATCCATGTGAGATCTCGTTAGATTCGTTTTAATGCATACTTTTTTATTATGTATTTTTTTATAATTTTTTATTATATGTATTTAGAGATATTGAGGTTTAAAATTTGTATTAAAAACTTTGGAAAAAGTAAAGTGAAAGAAACAAAAAAAAATAGAGAGAGTATCAACTTATTTTTTTGGTTTGAATTAATTTCTTATCATATATAATCAATTTAATCATAGTTTTAGTTATCAATACAGTATTCCGCATAGGTCGGTGTCTGGGGGAGGAAGGTAGTGGACAGAACATACTCGTACTCACCTCCAAAAAAAGGGAAAAGAGCATTGCGGGCAAAAGGATAGGCTCCGCAAAGAGAATATGAATGATATACATCTCGCTTGTGAAGACACCTACAACAAACAGACCACATCAAAATTGTAACTAAGTTGTGATAATAATTAAAGGTAAATGAGTCTCACATAAAGGGAACTATGAAATTGGATAGATAACTAAGGTAGAAATGTATAAAGGGCATTCTGCACACTACAACATTATTTGCGTTAACTGAGATATATTTAGCGACATTTAATTTAAATGTCACTACTTTAAATTTCTAATAGTATATATAATGCATTTAGTGACATTTGTTAGACCCTTTAGCAGCATAATAAAAAATTATATTAAAGTTTTTTGCAACATAGGATCTAGTGATATTTCTTATAAATGTCACTACAGACTATAGTAACAATTACATGTTCCACTAAAGGCAAAGTAAAGTGTCACTAAATCACTTTATAATAGAACTTCAAATAAAACTAACAATTATTACACTAAAAAATATTGATTAGTGGCATTTTTTGTGCCATTAAATCTATTATCGCGAAAAGTTAAATTTTATTGTAATGTCAATCTTCATTGGATGTTATTTCCAGTCTTCCTTTTGACATATCCAAACTGCTTTAACCTATTTTCAAACAACTTAATCGACAAAAAAGCATTCTCTAATCTCTCTCTTAACTCATGGTTACTAATTTTATCAAATGATCCCAAAGATGACATAAAAGAAACAAACCTAGTTATTTACATATACATGGATGGCATCATGAAGCATACTAAGGGGCGGTGTCGCTCTTATGTTAAATTGTCAAGGGTTGGCTCTTAACTTTAAATATAGATGTGATGGCCAAAGTCATGTGTGGAGGAAACCTGCCATAAATCATTCATTATTAATTCAGCCTTCTCTTATACCTTACTTTTCCAAACTCTTCATGTTCTTGGAAACGTTAGGCTCCTATTTATTTCAACTCAACAAATTGTAGCCACTAATTTCCTATATCCAACAAATAATAATGTTTTTTGTTTTTTGTGGTTAATTATTATCTTGAACTAATAATAATAATAATAATAATAATAATAATAATAATAATAATAAAATAATAATAATAAATCCTAATAATTCTGCCTTTAAATTTATAACTATTACTAAAATAAAACACTGTTGATATCAACACTTTTTAATATTGCTTACGTGTCACAAGTATAACAAAAATTTTCCCTCTAAAATTCAATAATAATGTCATTTTTATTATGACTAATATTTATATCTTTTACTTTATTACTTTCTAACTATGACTATAATATTATTCATATTGATTGATTTTATACTTTTTAATCACATCATTTAATATATTAGAAAATCATATTTTTTTTCAATTATTTATAAAATATCTTATCAATTTTAGTTATTAAATGAATATTATTTGATTAATGTATTAGATATTTTGAGATGGTTAAAAGATAATATGCTTTTATTAGTATTGTTTTATTTATACTAATGGTTACTTAAATGCATTGCTTAATTCTAATACGATTTAGGTTGTTATTATCTTTATGCAAGTCACTTATATTTTTTATGACAAACATAGTATTTTTTTTTTTTTGTTTAAACTTATATAAAATAATTTTAAATATTTTTATGTTAAATTTATTTTTCAAGTATGTTATTAATAGTTGTAATACTTTTTAGAAGTATAAATTAATGTAATATTTTTTTTTGTTAGCATAGATTGATATGTTATTTTTATTTATTAAAAATACTCATAATTTTATATTGTATACTTCATGTATGAACGGTTTGGCCTTTTATTCAAAATAAATAAATAGAAGTATAAATACAATTATATTAAACATGTAATCAAATTTTTTGTCTTTTGTTGTGATTTATTTGTCATGAACTAAATTTTCACAATCATCTGCGCGCACATTGCAAAGATGATAGAGTATGCGCGCAGATGATAGAGTATAAATCATACAATGTACATAATGTATACAAGTATTTAAAGTGAAATGAGATATAATTAATTTAAAATTTATTTATATTCCTTAATGATACAAATATGACAAAAAATTTAATAAACATAATTATCTCTTTTAACGTAAAGTGAGCTACAAAACAATCTAATGTAAATGAGATTTGATCCTAATATCCTGATTATCACCTAGTTTAAGAAATATAATTCTTAAGCTCTTATATTCATTTCAATGGATTGCAAGTCACTGATTTTCTGTTCTTAAGGAATAATCCTTACGATTTCTTGTGGCTATTTATTTTCTTGTAATAATATAATATCATAGTATTTTCCTTTACTTCAACAACGACAATTATATTATTATAATATTTTTAGAGTAATTACGTTATACGTATTAGAAAATAATTGTTATGCTTAATTTTAAAGCAAAAGATTAATATTTTATGGAACATAACATTATAGATAGTTAATTCACTAAGTGTGGCATGATGTGTTTGTTGACTTTCTTAATTAAGTCTTTATTATAATTTGTGAGAGGGTTTGTTTTTCGTCCTCCCCGTCCCTACAAAATTTAGGATTTTGCGCATGAGGGGATCGTCAATAGTGTCCTTGCTATGTCACTACACTTGAAAAATATACATATTCCAAAGTTGCGGGACATAGAATGATGTAACCAATAAATTTCATTGTGGGTGGAAAAAATTTAAAGCCACGATTCAGATAATTTTGTGATTGAAGTATGTCCCTAAAATTATATATAGGTCAAAAATTTTTACTGAACGACTATTGATAAGTGCAACTATATGAGAGTAATTAATAGACATACAAATACTTAAATGGATAAATGAACATACTTTTAGAAATAGAATTCAAAACGAAAGCATAAAAGGTTAAGAGTCGCATATGTTGAGGAGACAATAAAAGGAAATCCTTAAAAAAAGATTAGACATGGGCGAAGACAAGGTATTGGTGCACTAGTAAGGAAGATAAAAAGTTAGAAATTATGTGGTTTAAAAATAGACAAGGAGACCAAAGATGACTTGAATATAAATTTACACTTAAGATGATAAAAAATCAAAATGAATGGAAAAAAAGAATTTATTTAAACAAACGATAGAACTAATCTAGTGAATTTTGTTACCAACCCTAATTTCTTGCAATTGAGACTATAATAGCCACCGTCGTTATTGCATTGTAATTGTGAAAGAGATATACTACCCATTATCCTTTTGAATTGTACCATAAAATTCAAATATATGTAAGAGGTTTTAAGTCTTATGGTGCAAATTCATATGGACAGAAGGAGTACATAATAGAGAGGATAAGTATTAGTGCCTATAAAAATAATATAGTTCGATCTACAATTGATTTGTGCAAGTTCCTCCTTTCTGAATCAGATAGATTAATATTGGAAAGAGGTGGTTTACCATAAGTTCTTTTAAAATTGACTATTTGTCCCTCTGTTAGAGGTGTTCCAGAAATGCCTGCGATCGAGTAAATAGTTCTACGAACGAATAAATCGGATCAAATCGGAAAATCGTTAGGTACGCATATGTTAGATACATGTGACTCAACTGGTGAAATAGTATCTCTCTCCAAAAAAGCATGTTTTTTTTACCGACACACAAATAAAATGTTTTGTTGTGAATGAACAAGATATTGAGGAATTGTCTATATGTAACTCAGAATTATTGATACGGGCCTTTTCCATATAAAAAGCGAATTTTTTGTTACAATAGAAGCAGAAGTGATGTTGATTATTCAAGAATCGAAGTCGATTTGCTTTATAAAAATAAGATTTCAATGAACTTCTATGAAATGGTTTTACAGGATTCAATCAATTGTTTTGATCGTGGGATATCATTGAGAAATAGGAAATCGTGGTATCAAAGGATTTCCCGTGATTATTTCTAGTATTGGAATGAGTCAATCATCCACTTTGGTATCTTATTGAACAAAAATGGTGATATTATTCCTCCATTGATCAAGAATTTCGATTTTTTGAAAGTATCATGATCATCCAATAAGAAAGCTTTCAATTTTTTCAAATGAACGATTTGAAGACCTTATGATTCTAACAAGGGATTGTAGAGTTGATCATTCGGACCTTTCAATTCATAAATGTGGATATCGGACCTCTTAATAGGGATATTCTCGAAACTCACAAATAAAAAAGGAAGTGAGTTAGACAAAAAGAGAAGCAACTTGAAAAGGGACTTGGACAAAAAGAAACGAAATGAATTGGACAAAAAGAAACAAAGTGACTTAGACAAATCTTTTTTGTCGATAACCTCAGACCAATAAGTCGAAAATTGATTAATACGTAATTGATCGAACACTACATGAAAATGGCTCCTCTACTCATAAACGAAATGTTCCAAATGTTCCTGGAAATTTTTGCTCTCATTGAACCATTTGTATCTATACGCATGGGGATCTCGATTCATGAATCTCTCGGTTCGAGAAATAAAAATAAGAGGATCAACCCATTCTTCTGACTCTTTTTCAAATTTGATAAATGTTGGTTGATCGTATATTTCCTTATAGTTCTATGATTCAGAGTATGGTTTTTTTGTTTTCTGTATTCCAAATAAAACCCGTAGGAGATCCGAAACCCGTTTTTTTGGATCCTTCGATAAAAAGATTCATAAAAAATAGGAGATAGAACCAATAAAGATTTCTTTTTCGATTCATCCCTGGAGTTAAATACCACATTCAAGAGTTGTTTTTGATCCAATCTGCAGGAATCAATAGAAAAGGCAAATCCCTTATGATACACCAAATCCGGCTCGGTTATTGATAGAGTTAATAGATCCGCCATTTCTTAAAATTTCTCTCCGGATTCAAAATCGTGGTGTAATGTGTATCCCCCTTGTTTCAGTCATGGAATAGATGAAATAAGTAAAAAAATGAATTTTTGTTCAAGAATGATATCTTAGCGAACTATCCATATCCGGTTCATCCTTCGGAACCATATCACATCTCGGATCTGATGAAATATGATGAATTGAGTCGGTACTTTATAAATACTTAATTATCTTGAATATATTAACCATTTCGTTATTTTCCGATCGTCTAAAATGGGCAAAAGAAACATCTTGTTGTTTCTTCAACAATTTTTGATCTCTAGTGGACCTCTCAGTAGGATTTGAACCCAGATGAAGTTCTGACCATCTGTTAGAGAATAAAGAACGAATGGATCTTGTATAGAATCCGTTACTTGAACAAAACTAGATCTTGTGGTATTGTATTGAATATTTGACGATACATTCCGTACCTTGCTAAAAAACCAATCATTATTTACCAAACACACATTGTCCAGCTAAATCCAATTCTCTCTCGATGCGTTCCTTAAAAAATCCAATTCGTACGAATTCTTCTCCCAACTAACAAATAAATCTTGGTGGAATTGCCACATATGAAAATGAGCACAATTTTGCAAAGAAATAGCCCATTTGTTTCTCGAGAAGAGCTGGGAAGCATGCTCAATATCATTTGATTCACTAGTTGACCCAGGCCCTTGTTCTTTGAAGAAACTGTCCACTTCAATTGGTATTTTTTCATGAAAAGCAGACATGAGAAAACAAATCCAGTGCTTCACTACGATTTCGAAAAGCTATCTTGAATTCAAGTTGATTGTGTTTCGCCTCTTCCTCAGAGAAAGGTAATCAAACAATTTCCAATCGTGGTCCTTGCCGATCGGATCATCCATATAATATACAAAGGGAAACTCCAGATATCTTTCTCTTTGAAAGATATCTCAATTCTAGCGACGGTTTCATTAGATATCTTACAGCTAGAATCCCTCTTTTTTTCGATTTAGTTCCTCCACCATCGCGAACCCCGGTTAGATTCAGGCATGATACACTTTTTAGTTATTGGAAGAAACCAAGTACTCTCTTTCGGATCAGGTAAATAACTCTTAGAATTCTTCTTTCCATTTGGAAGATAGAGTAGCGAAACAATCAGCCTATTGATAATGGAAGACCAAAAGGATTTTTTCAATGTATCATTTCTGGGTCCAATGGAATTCATAGGTATAGGAAGAAGCCCTATCAAATAGAGATTTTTTCTTTCGACCATATTTCGATTGGTAATACGATATATAATGACCACTAAAGAGTACTACACCCTTGATCGTGAAATATTGATTGGTTGTTGAACCCTGTGAATTTCTTGAAAGTAGGATACTCAAAATTCGGGGGTCAAAGAATTTTATAAAACGTTCTTGGTGGAAAAAAATGTGATTGAAAGATCATACTGAATTGAATTGGGTCCATGAATCTAAGAAATAATGAGAATTCTTAATCTTTCGCAATTTGAAAATTCAGGATTTGAATTGATGTCCTTTCATTGATTCCTCCTAAATTGCATTGATTTATCCTAAAGGTTTCCTTTCAATTGAAATTTGGTTATTCACCATGTACGAGGATCCCCGTTAAGCATCCATGGCTAAATGGTTAAAGCACCCAACTCATAATTGGCGAATTCGTAGGTTCAATTTCTATTAGATGCACACCAATGGGACCCTCCAATAAGTCTATTAGAATTGGCTCTGTATCGATGGAATCTTATCATTCATATATAAGGAATTGGTGTGGTATATTCATATCATAACATATGAACAGTAAGAACTAGCATTCTTATTGAAAATCGTTCTAACAGGGAAGAAAATAGATTTATGGATGGAATCAAATATGCAGTATTTACAGACAAAAGTATTCGGTTATTAAGGAAAAATCAATATACTTCTAATGTCGAATCAAGATCAACTAGGACAGAAATAAAGCATTGAGTCAAACTTTGTAATAGTTATGAATAGTCATCAACTCCCGAGAAAGGGTAGAAGAATGAGACCTATTATGGGACATATAATGCATTACAGACGCATGATCATTACTTTTCAATCGAGTTATTCTATTCCACCTCTTAGAAAGAAAAGAATTTAAAGCAACATACTTAATAGCATGGAGATACATTAGTACAAAACTTCTACCTCGAGTATACGTAATGGAGCCGTAGACAATCAAGTGAAATCCAATCCACGAAATAATTTGATCTATGGACAACGTCGTTGTGGTAAAGGTCGTAATTCCAGAGGAATCATTACTGCAAGGCATGGGGGGGTCATAAGTGTCTATACCGTAAAATCGATTTTCGACGGAATGAAAGACATATATGGTAGAATCGTAACCATAGAATATGACCCTAATCGAAATGAATACATTTGTCTCATACACTACGGGGATGGTGAGAAGAAATATATTTTACATCCCCGATGGGCTATAATTGGAGCTACCATTGTTTCTGGTATAGAAGTTCCTATAAAAATGGGAAATGCCTTACGCTTGACCGATATGCCCTTAGGTACGGCCATACATAACAAAGAAATCACACTTGGAAAGGGTGGACAATTAGCTAGAGTAGCAAGTGCTATAGCAAAACTGATTGCAAGAGAGGGAAAATAGGACACATTAAAATTACCTTCTGGGGAGGTACGTTTGATATCCAAAAACCGCTCAGCAATAGTCGAACAAGTGGGAAATGTTGGAGTGAACCAGAAAAGGTTTGGTAGAGCCTGATCTAAGCGTTGGCTAGGTAAGCGTCCTATAGTAAGAGGAGTAGTTATGAACCCTATAGACCATCCTCATGGGGGTGGTGAGGCCAGGGCCCCAATTGGTAGAAAAAACCCCCACAACCCCTTAGGGTTATCCTGCACTTGGAAGAAGTAGAAAAAGGAATAAATATAGTGATAATTTTATTATTCCTCGATGTAGTAAATAGAAAAGAAAATGAAAATAGAATTAGTTTTTTCATCTTTACATAAAAAAAATATAGGAGTAATTAATTGTGACACGTTCACTAAAAAAATCCTTTTGTAGCGAATCATTTATTAAGAAAAATTGAGAAGCTTAACACAAAGGCGGAAAAAGAAATAATAGTAACTTGGTAACGGGCATCTAGCATTATACCCACAATGATTGGCCACACAATTGATATCCATAATGTTGAATTGGATGGGCGAACGACAGGAATTGAACCCGTGCATGGTGGATTCACAATCCATTGCCTTGATCCATTTGGCTACATCCGCCCCTACCTAAAATTCAAAATTTATTTCTAAGTTCAGTATTCAGAACTTGCCTTTGATTAAGTCTTGAATCCATTTTGAATTAAAAAAATTGACTAGTACTAATAAACGAGAAATAACCAATTTCTTAACAAAATAAGAAAAACGGTATTATTCCTTTACTTTCAATAACTCATCTATACTAAACTAAAAACGAAATTTTATCCATTTGTAGATGGAGCTTCGATAACAACTAAGTCTAGAGGGAAGTTATGAGCATTACGTTCATGCATAACTACCATACACAGGTTAGCACAGTTAATGATATTAACCCAGGTGTTAATTACACGACCTTGACTATCAACTATAGATTGGTTGAAGTTGAAATGTTTAGGTTGAAAGCCATAGTACTAATACCCAAAGCAGTTTACCAAATACGTATACAGACCAAGCAGCCAAGAAGAAGTGTAAAGAACAAGATTTGTTAAAACTAGCATATTGGAAGATCAATCGACCAAAATAACCATGAGCAACTACGATGCTATAAGTTTCTTCCTCTTGACCGAATCTGTAACTTTCATTAGCAGATTCATTTTCTGTGGTTTCCCAGATCAAACTTGAAGTTACCAAGGAACCATGCATAACACTAAATAGGGAGCCGCCGAATACACCAGCTACACCTAACATGTGAAATGGGTGCATAAGGATGTTGTGCTCAGCCTGGAATACGATCATAAAGTTGAAAGTACCAGAGATTCTAGAGGCATACTATCAGAAAAGCTCCTTGACTAATTGGGTAGATCAAGAAAACAGCAGTAGCCGCTGTAACCGGAGGCAGCAAAAGAGAACAAGGAGTCACCTCTTGAAAATTGTGTCGTTTAGTATAACTGAGGCAACACATTCGTTTCCACCTTCGTTTCCCGTTTTGACGTTCTTGGTCTTACGGGCACGTTTCTTGGTAATGCAGCTAGTCACAAGCTAGGATTTGAAATCTCTGAATCTTTCAGCAATAGCTGAAAGAAAAACATTCTTCTTCTTCTCATCATTCTCAATGTGAAAAAGATTCTACAAAAGAAAAATTATATTTATTAGTGTCAATTAAATTAATTTTAAAATGAATAAAAATAGTAAAGTTGCTTACTGCAGTATCATCCCATAGAGAGTTCTTCAAACCCTCTGGAACCTCGTTCTATGCGTACAATATGGAAATCTTACGGATACATATGCCGATTTGTTTTCCATATTGCCTACACCATTTGCCACAGGGTTGAACCAATGCATTGTATTCCAAGTATATGGGTTCTGTGACTTTGAGGCTTTTTGTAGGACCTCGTACTTTTCGCTTCTTAGAACCAATGCTAGTAGTGGTAGTGGGAGCATCGGTTGGTAATATTTCTATATTCGAGGGATATGTGGGGCGTCTTCAGCCATACGCTTGTGTCTAACAAATGGGTCGTCATCCTCTTTGTCTGCCCTCTCTTCGGAGTCATGATCATCATCAATTGTGTCCTTCTCCATCACGGGATCATAGTCCTTATCCAACTCACTATGATGCTCATTATTAGAAGTCTCAACCTCGGGGACAATTTCATCTCTAAAAAAATGCATTGTAGATAAGTACCTGAATGAATATGAATATGATAATATCAGAACAACATAGGAACATAATTTAAATTCTAACCATTTAAACACAATAATATATACCAAATATTGTTGTGTTCCAAGTTTCATGCAAAATAAACCAAGTTTGGACCACTTTATGCGAGAAAGTGCCAAAAACGCTTTAAGAACCTTAAAAATGCAACTTAGCACGTAATATCAAGCATATGACTATTGTTTTCAATTTTAACCATTTCACCACAATAATATATACCAAATAGTGTTGTGTGCCAAATTTCATGCAAAACAAACCAAGTTTGAACCACTTTATGTGAGAAAGTGCCAAAAACAAAAGTAAAAATAGAGGGTTTCTTGGATTATCAAATGATACATAGTGCGATACAGTCAAAACAAGGCCTTTTATTACGAAAAAATGACCGGAAACGAGTAAATGCATCCGCAGACTTTTCTACCTTTTTCCATCTAATTGTTTTTTTTTATTGTTTCTATAAGATAAAAGATGGTTAGAAATCCTTTATTTTTTTCAATCGAATTACTCTCTTGATTTTGGAATTGAAGTATTTTATCAATATACTCTTTCTTCAACACATTCATTTCCATGTCTTTAATGGAGAATGGACAATCGAATAGTTAGGATTCACTATAAAAACAAAGGATCCACTCATGGGAGAATCCTTTCCCGCATCAGGCACTAATTTTTTTTAACGTCTAATTAGATCGGGAAATCATTCAAATTATGAAGATAAGCTCATTGTTCTTTCTTTCCTAAGAATTTGAACCCTAGGGCTCTATCCATTTATTCAATCGACCGAACTTTGCTTTGAAGTCCTTTCGTTCCCTTCAAATATTCAAATAAAATTTTGTACCAATTTGGTAAGAATGAAATATTCTCCGAGTTTAATATTGATACGACATGCTCTTTTTTCCATTCATTTCCGTTCACGATTAGTCGTGGTCTTATGAACTCTACCGATGATGTAGACAAATTCCTTGCTTCATCCGAATATGTAAAAGATTGTAGCCGCACTTAAAAGCCGAGTACTCTACCATTGAGTTAGCAACTCGAAAAAGTGATATGTTATGTAGATACAATCGAGATAAAAATAAAATGATTTGGAATCAAAACTTTGAATTAGCAAGAAATCGAAACAAAAGTTGCTAATTGAGTCAGAACTTAAAACCAACAAGATCCGATGACAATACAAATTTTTTTTATAGAAAATACATTTTTAAAACAAATATTCTCCATTTTTTTGATACAAATTATATATCGCAAAAAATTCGACCTGTTTACTGGGCAGAAGACAGAAATAAACCATTTCATTTTTTGTATTTCATTATTTATTTTGACTTCAAAATTGAATTATATTTGTTCAATATACTCTTTTCAATATGCATATTAAAAAAATTAAATTACAATTTAAGTACAACGTAGAAAGAAAAAATGCAAATGAAATTAGAAATACAACTTTATTTTTAATTTATGTTTAGAAAGAGAAATATATATACATAGAAAATAGAATAATATATTCTACTAACTATATATATTTTAAGATTTTAAATATTATTATTAATATTATAAATGTAATTAATATATAAAATATATAGAGAGATTTTCGTTAGTTATTAGTTAATAGAATAATTTTACTATTATTATTATTATTATTATTATTATTATTATTATTATTATTATTATTATTATTATTATTATTATTATTATTATTATTATTATTATTATTATTATTATTATTATTATTATTATTACTATTATTATTATTATTATTATTATTATTATTATTATTATTATTATTATTATTATTATTATTATTATTATGTTATAGTATTATTAATATTAAAATTATAGAAATGTGATATTGTGTATCGTATTTTAAAAGCGAAGTACAAACAAAAGGGAACTGTATAAGAAAATTTTTCTGTTGGATTGACACTACATAAAAAATAGACAAGACGAGAATAAGGAATAAAAAAATTCTTCAAAACTACCACCACATTATCTTTGTTTTTTAGTTCATTAAGTGAACTTTGTTTGATTAAGGCGAAATTCCTTCAAAACCTCCGCCCTCTTGAAAATATCATAAACAGTCTCTGTAGGTTGAGCACCTTTTTCAAGAAAATCTAGAATAGTAGGAACATTTAAATAAGTTTGATTTTTGATCGGATCATAAAAACCCACTTTCTGCAAATCTCTTCCCTATCTTCGGGACCGAACATCAATTGCAACAATTCGATAGACGGCTTATTGGGATAGATTAGATCAACAATACTCCCGTGGAAACGTATAGGAGGTTTTCTCCTCGTACGGCTCGAGAAAAATGATTCAAGGTTTAGGTATATAAATAATTAAATAATTCCCTAAAATACTGAAATGAATTAAACTACGAATTTAATCCTTCTTATATCTTTATTTCCTAAAACATCATTTGTATACACATAACTCAAGTTGAAGAACTCTTAAATAGCTCAAAAGAAAATCCTTTGGCATTTCATTTATTGAGCAGTCTCAAATACCCTTTTGTCCTATTTAGGATCCATTTAAATTCAATATTCTGATCCAAATCCAATTATTACGACAATTAAAAATTAGAAAGGTATTTTCATGTTCGGAAAACCTGTATATTTTTTTTGAACCATTGGGTTTAGACATTACTTCATAGATTTTTAATCCTTTCAAAAATGGCAACATCCCTTTTGTTATTTCTTTCTATCAAAAAATCAAATCATACGAGCGGCGGATTCCCCATGATATATACCGAATAAGGTCTTATCGATTCCAACAAAAGATTTTCTTTTGGAATTTGAAACTTTTTTTTATTTTAATCCTTTCGATTTCTCTATCAAAGATATCCTTACAAAGTTGTTAAAACTTATTGATTAACACTAACCCTAGACCCTTCTCTTTTCCCTTGAGAAATAACTCAATGCTTTACTACTCGAGCTCCATCATGTACTAGTTCCATTACATCCGAACAAAAAATGCAATGCCGCTTCGAGTGAAACAGAGCAAAGGATGTCGAGTCAAGAGCATCCTTTCTTATAGAATAATATGATGAATATAAGAGTCCACACCAGATCATGTTCTTCAAGTCGCACGTTGCTTTCTACCACGTCGTTTCAAACGAAGTTTCACAATAACATTCCTCAAATTTGGAACCGGTATGCGGTTGATTCAATTATGGAATCATGAATAGTCATTGGTTCAGTCATGACAGTCGATACATATATATTATATGGAATAAAGATGACATTGCTAAGCAATCAAAATCTATCTTTCTTTTTGAGTTTAATATAATAAAAATAATCAATAAAAGAAAACGAAATTGAATAATATATTAGATTGTTATTAGATTGGAAAAATCCAAGTTTGTTTCCATGATGAAGTAAAAAAACTAAATTAACTTCGTAACTTCTATTTCTATATTATATATGTCTATATTATATATGAATATTTATAGAGAATGTATATATGATTCAAGGAATACTTTTTTTTTGGAATTCAAATTTGATGAAATGTGAAAAAAAAAAAAGATAAGATTCAATTTCGTTAAAATCATTAGTAGTTAGTAGAAAGAATACAATTCAAATTACATATATTCTGGGATGGAAGGATTCGAACCTCCAAATAGCGGGACCAAAACCCAATGCCTTACCACTTGGCCACACCCCAATTCGATTTCTATTCAACATTAATTTTCACTAATATTGTTATTGATTGTTCGTCAATTCCAGCCTAACCATCAAAACAAAAAAAATCAACTTGATTCTGTTGTTAGAATTTTGACACGTGTAGATATAGAATTCAAATGAATGTATTGATCATTACACAAATTCCATTAAGATATTGTATGAAAGTAAAATTTCTTCTATTCTGCATTGAGAATAGAAGGTTTTTTGATTGAGTAAGTTAACAAAAAAAGAACGACCTTTTTTCTTCATTTTTTCTATATCAATGACTCAACCAAAATGCAATAAAAAAATGTCTGTTATGCTTAATATCTTTAATTTGATCTGTCTTAATTCGGCCCCTTTATTCGAGTAGTTTTTTCTTTGCCAAATAATCTAAGGCCTACGCTTTTTTGAGTCCAATTGTAGATTTTATGCCAGTCATACCTCTACTCTTTTTTCTCTTAGCCTTTGTTTGGCAAGCTGCTGTAAGTTTTCGAAGAGATCTTTCATCTTGTCCTAAAAAAATGAATGATTTTTTTGAGAAAAGTTATTCTAATATTAGAATAATAAATAAGAAATAATTGATAAAATCAGACAAGTCTTACAGTATGAACTCTTGATTCAAAAATATTTATGAATAAGGACAATCCATATCGTCGCATTTTCCGATTATAAGTATTTTTCGTAAATGAAAAAATTTAAGTGGGTATAATAAAATTATTAAAATTATTGATAAGTAAGATAATAATGAATAAGATAATGATAATAATAACTTTATTTTTGATTTATTTTTCTTAGAATTTACATTTTTTTTCGATTGTGAAAAACTACTTGAGTTTTCAACGTCAAATCAAATTTCAAATTCAAATTATATTTTATATTATAGGATATATGGTATAAAATAAATAATCTATTCTCTCTTTTCCAAAAAAAAATAATCTTGGAGATTGTGTAATGCTTACTCTCAAAATCTTTGTTTACACAGTAGTAATATTTTTTGTTTCTCTCTTCATTTTTGGATTCCTATCTAATGATCCAAAACGTAATCCTGGGCACGAAGAATAAGACTAAAAAGGCGTTATCTGCTTTATTTTTCATCAATCTTTTTTTTTTCAAAATAGAATTATATATAATTCTATTTTGAAAAAAAAGATAGAATAAATTCAAAAGAGAAATCAAATAATAAAATTCAATTATCAATAGAAATGGAAAGAGAGGGATTCGAACCCTCTGTACGAATAACTCGTACAACGGATTAGCAATCCGATGCTTTCATCCACTCAACCATCTCTCCCATTTGAAAATAGTAATAGACAAATATTAAATAAAAAATTTCAAAAAATTTGAAAATTATGTAATAAACTCAAATTAATTAGACTAAAATAAAAAAATTCAAAATATATATAACCTATATATAACAAAATATTATATATAACATAATATATATATATATATATATATATATATATATATATATATATATATATATATATATATATATATATATATATATATATATAAATAATATGCAAGTTGTATTGTAAGATAACATTAAGTACAAGTTTTATTTGAAATTTTCATAATTATATTAAGAATAAAAAAATAAAAACAAGATTGAATATTTAATATTAATTAATAGAAAAATAGAATAGAATATTTAATTGAATACTTCTTCGCCCGAAGGGGACCCTTGTTTGATTCCCATGGCCTGGCCTTATCAATATCTCGTTAGGCCCTTTTTATTTTAATGAATTCTAGGAATTCTGTAGAATAAAGAAAATGATTTAGTTGATAATAATCATAAAAAAATCCTTTAAGAAAAAATAAAACTTTTTTTAGTTATTTAACTATTTTTTAAAATCTGATTAAAATTCATAAAATCCTCCTCTAAAAAGTGTCATACTCTAAATTTCATGAGTCCATATTAACTCTTTTATACACGAACGTCCGAATAATATATCAAAGCTTGAAACTTAAAACTTTTTGTCGTTAGAGGTACCACATTTGAAACAAGAAGATAGATAATTATATACGAATGTCAAAAGTATGTCATCACAACATTTATAGAAAGTTCCTCGTCTTTTGTTCTTTTTTCCTTGTTACGCCTAACGCCTTTTAGCTATTTAGTTGGTAATATGTGAAGATTATGCATCCTAAAAGCTAGTGACCAAGCTAACCAAGATAGCTAATTATATACTTCTATGAGCATTAGTAAGCTATGCAAATTTAATTACCGGAAGGAATGAGAGGAATTACCAAACTTGTACAATTAATTCTGTACAAAGCCTGAGACATTTAGTTTACATACCTATTAAATAATTTTACAATCTCATTGTTTTATAAGTGACAACTCACTTTGTACATACCTGTTTCTAATATTAATATTTCTACTTCTTTATTAATACAGTGTAAATAACATATATACAATTATACAGCAATTTATCATTTTTAATTCCATATTTATTTTCGCTGCTATATCAAAACCAAAAACATTACTATATGTTATGTATTTCGTTCTTCACATATGACTGCTCCTGTGTAAATTATAAAAGATAGATATTTAATATCTATTTTAAGGGTATTTGATTTGATTAAGTAGTAACATTGACTAGTCTACTAGTTGTTAAAGTAAGTGTTGTTTTAAGTTAAAATTATGTGTTGGTGTTATTTATTTTTACTTATTTAATTGATTTTTCAAGATTGAAAGAAATTTTGAATTGATTAAAATTCATTTTTAATAAGTATAATTGATTTTTACTGATTAATACTGACTTTTATTGATTGAAATTAAACATATTGATTTTTACCGATGGTAATTAGTTTTTAGTTATAAATTATAACAGAGAATTTATACAAATTATAACTAAGTTTTACTAATTACAACTTATTTTTACTAATTTCATATTAATTGCAACTTATCTTTACTAATTTAAATTTAATTATACTAATTTCTTATTATTAAGGTGAACTAAACACAACTTAAAGCGCTTAAGGAAAATAAAATTAAAAAAGAAATAAGTTATGAGTTAAACCATGAGAGTGCATATATGAGAATAAGAAGGGGGTTCAACCACCACCTACCACAGTCTCTTGCTCAACGAACAAATTTAAATGAGTACAATGAATATTCATCATCTTCCCTCCTTCCCCATCTCACTACGTGTCCCATACGATCCCTTCTTTTCCTCTTTTTTCTCCCTTATTCTCTCTCTCTCTCTCTCCCTTATTCCTTCTATCAACATTGTCTTCTTAATTTAAACACCAACTTTCTTTCTTTCCTTTTGTTATTTCCACAAAACCCACAAATTTTAATAATATACCGTCATTTTGGAGAGGCCAATTAATCAAGTTTGCGATTAGTAATTAAGGCCTCTCCTAATCTCCCCTCTTCTTCTTTATCTTTATTAGACCGTTGGAACCCACATTATAAATTTATACACAATCTTTTTTCAAACTAATTAACCCCAATTATCAACCTACATTCTTAAAAAAATCTAAAAAAATGAGTGTAAAAAAGAGTAATAATATGGGTAAAGCAAGATCGGCTATTTTTTTAACAGGACGAGCCATTAATGAAGGAATAAGCTTCTTAATCTTTACATTGTTAGACATTTTAGATTTTATTCTATGTTTAGTTTTTAAAGTTGTTGATTTTATTATTGAGGCTGAATGGAAGCCTTGTTATTGCTGTTCGTCATCAGCTAAAGAAGCCATGGCTGTTACAAGTAGTGGTAAAACAATCTTGGTGTCTGAAAATGGTGATGAATCTACAAAGATTGTTAGGTTTACTTCAAGTAAACTTCAACTTGAAGATGTTTCTGATACACTTTATAATCGAAATTCTTTTGTGTCTGAGATCTCTAAAACAACTGTTAATGAGCTTAAAAGGCTAAATAAGGTTGAATATGATCATAGACAACAAAGTTGTTCAATGATTTGTGAAAAAATGGCAGCAAAAACTGCGTCTAAAAATGGTGGAAAGACAACCGTGTTTACTGTTAATTCCACCATCGTTGAGATGCTTCAAGGAAAAATAGGGGGTAAACAAGTTTTTCCAATTCCTAGATGGTCTGATTGTGATTGCTCTACTTGTTGTTCTTGGACCAAATCTTCTAAAGATACATTATTTGTCAATGTCGATGGTGCTAAACCTGGTATGTACATTTTTAAATAGATGTAAACTAATTTAGTCGGAAATTTTATAATGCCATTAAAAACATTAAATCAATTTATAGTTAAAATATAGCTACAGTATGCCTATAAATAAATTAACAATGTGGTTTATGATATTTTATGGGCTATTGGCGAAATAAAAAATAGGCCATCACTACAAATCTGAGTGTTGATTTTAATTTTTAATTAGTGCTTGGTAAAAATAAAAGAGTTGAGGAATTGGAACCTCTTTTCAGCTATGCACTTTAGGCAAATGTCTACTTTGTATAGGCTTAGAAACGATGTTGCAAATTATACACCAGTTTATTCAACCTTTTGCTTTTAAATAAACGATAGATTTGATATCAGAGGTCGACGTGACGATAATTTTATTTGTAGGAGACAAGACAAGCGAGGATGTATTGTTCATACATGGATTCATATCATCATCCAAATTTTGGACAGAAACTTTGTTTCCAAATTTTTCAGCCGCAACAAAGTCAAAATATCGATTATTCGCGGTGGATTTACTAGGGTTTGGCCGGAGTCCAAAACCAACAGATTCGTTGTACACTCTAAGAGAGCACGTTGAGATGATTGAACGATCAGTTTTAGAGATGCATAGAGTGAAATCCTTCCACATTGTTGCACATTCTTTAGGCTGCATTTTGGCTCTTGCACTTGCTGTGCGCCATCCTTCTAAAATTAAGTCTCTCACCTTAATTGCACCTGTAAGTATTCTTACAATTTAAAATGATTTTTTAAATAATAGGAGATGGTAGATTTGGAGAAAAGATAAATTAGTTAAAAGAAATAAATTTCACACCAGCAAATAACATTTATAATAGATAAATGATCCCAAGCTGTCATGGTCTCCTTTTTTATTAACTTGTTGGTAGATATGACTTCACCAACATTTTTAAATCAATTAAAAGGTTACATTTTTGTTGAAAAATATTTTTAAAGTATTATCATAAGTATGACACCAATATTTATAAGTTGTATCCAAATAAACGAAAGTCTGAAGTTAGTTGTTGCATCACTTGTATTAATTACGATGTTTATAGTTATAAATCAATTTTCGAGTAAGACTATGTTTAGTTCAACTGTTTTTTATAATTAAAATTAATTTTACTATTACTGATTAATAATAATTTAAAAATTATCTATTAACATACAATGTTGTTGTATTGGATGATTGGATTGGCAGCCGTATTTTGAAGTGCCAAAAGGAGAGCAAGCAACACAATATGTGCTAAGACGGGTGGCCCCGAGGCGAGTATGGCCACCCATAGCCATGGGAGCATCCATAGCATGTTGGTATGAGCACATATCTCGCACAGTTTGCTTGCTCATATGTAAGAATCATAGAGTGTGGGAATTTCTCACCAAACTTGTCACTCGAAATAGGTAACCCATAACACTAACTTTTCATATTTTGTTGGTAGTTTATATTTTCTAATCTTCCCGTTGACTCTTACAATAGAACGAGTGTGTATAATTAACCAAATTATCCAAAAAAAAAAAAAAACTTGGGAACGACCCGTTTCGTTGCCAATAAAAAGGTGATTTGGGTAGTAGTATTGACCCAACAAGCAATTATTTAGGTGAATGCTCCTTTGCTTTAGCTCAATACCAGAGGCCAGTTTTTGATCAGAAATCACCTTTGTGCATTTAACATTTTGCCTTCCATTAAATTATATACGTCTATTATTTGATATTTGTCTATTGTCAAAACTACCTCATCTATTTAGTTGATACTTGATAATATAAATTTAATTTTTTAGAGCTAGCATCATTTTATGTTGTTAACTTGACAATTTAATTCAATTTCAACATAATTTCATGGAAAAATACAGGTGTTTAGGAGACTATTTTAGATTGTATTTTACGTGTTTTTTCTTTTTTTTTTTCGCATTTGCTATGTACATTGATTGTTTTTTATACCATATTTGATCATCCTCGTAGTCAAATATAATTAAATAACTTTATGAGCGGGAGACTCCTTTGGCCGCGCTTTCCTTTATGGGTATGAGTTGCCGCTGTTTTTCCGTCCCCAGACCCTGTCCTTAATTTTCTATGAGCGGGAGACACTGGGTTGAATGATGATGATCATCATCCTCGTAGTCAAATATAATTAAATAACTCTAAGAAAATATATATTAAATAACTCTAAGAAAATATATATTAAATAACTCAAAGAAAATATACAATTATGAGTGATAATTCTAATACAAAATTGTATAGCTCTCTCTCTATATTTAAAAGCAATTTTCAACTTACAGATTATGGTGGATCATCTATTTACTGCAACATATTTTAAGCTATTAAGAATGGTTGCTTTCATATTGCTCTTTTTGTTCTTTATTAATTGTTTCAAGTCATATATATAGAAATCTCCTGATCTACAATTTATTTTAAAGTTTATGTGAAAGGGACAATGTCAAATTTAAATTTTTAACTAAACAAATTTTCAATAAAGTATTCCTTTTGTTACCATTTGATTAATTATCATATATTTTTTAAAATGATATATACTAAATATTTTCATGATATTTAGAAATTTTCTAGACTTGATGAATGATTATAAAAAGGCATATAATTTCTTAATTTGAACTATTAGACAGTGGATAAGTATAACAAATATGTAGTAAATATCATTTTTGAATTCTGCGCAGCTAAATATATTAAAATAAGAATAGTAAATTTGATAACGTGAAAAAAATATATACATTGCCGATCATTGTGAAAAAGAAAGAAGAAAAATTGGCCAATAAATATAATGTATAAGTTAATAAGAAAATCATCATTATTTGTCAACTAAATAACTTGATTATAAAAATATGATATGATTAAGATGAAAAATCATGTATAATGATTTTGATTTCCAACAAATAATACGGTCTAATTAATTTGTTGATGAAGCCTTTGAAAGAAAAATGATGTTTCATTTAGGTCTTAGCTAATGCTAATGGTATATGTACAAAACATAACATCAGGGGCGCAATAATATCCATAGATTTTGCTCCTTTTTAGTATTGGCATGAATTAATTAAAGAAAACGACTAGTAATTAAAATGCTGTGCTGATTGTCTATATAATCCAATAGATACATCCAACTAGGAAAGTAATTAACAATTAATATATGTACATTTATATGAACATATGGAAGGAGATAGTCAATTAGTAATCATAAATAGATATTGAGTATACTTCGCAATTGTTGACTCATGCTAGATCACCAATTTAATATATAATTATAGGATAATATTAGGAACACTAAAAAAAATTAAAGAAAAATACTCGATTTTCTTACTTCATATCGTGTTCATTTGAATATCTAGGTATCATTATAAATTGTATGATTTTAACTTTATGGACATTTTATCGATTATTTTAAGTCAAGTTTAATAATACTCGAAACTTATAAGGTCAATCGAGTCAATTCGATTTAAAATAATGTTGTACTAATTTGATATGTAACAAACTAATTAATAGTACATGGCATGGGTGCAGGATTCCACCGTATTTATTGGAAGGATTTTGGTGCCACACCCATAATGCAGCTTGGCATACATTGCACAATATAATATGTGGAACAGCCAACAAAGTTGATAAATACCTTGAGGTTGTTAAAAACAAACTTAAGTGTAATGTGACCATATTTCATGGAAGAGATGATGAGGTTCTTCCAATTGAATGCAGTTACAATGTCCAATCCAAAATTCCTCGAGCTCAAGTTAAAATCGTCGATAACAAAGATCATATTACCATTGTTGTTGGTCGTCAAAAAGCTTTTGCACGAGAACTCGAAGATATATGGTCATCTTCATCACCTTTGAGTGGTTAATTTAATAAAATTAAGATTTTAAGGACACAAATCTTGAACTTTAAATAGCACATACATATATATAAGTTCCCACAAGTTTTTTATTCTCCTTAATATGAAGTAATAAGGAGAAATGATCATTTTCACTAATCCACATTTATAAAGATTGCCCATATTTATAGGGTTATTTTTTCTTCATTTTGATTTTCCTCCCTTCTCAAAAAAAAAAAAAAATATTGTCAAGATGTCAAGTTATTTATTGGCCATTCACAATTTGGTGTGCATTGTTAATTGCCTAGTCTTAAGCCCTAAGCTTATTTCTCATAAGTTATAATATTAGCTTGTTGATTTGATAAGAGAAATTGTCAATCTTTATCTTTCTCATTAGAGGGA